>NW_016690340.1:234308-326327 GCF_001604755.1 Lepidothrix coronata | reverse complement strand
CAGCTTCTCTGGGCAACCTGTACCAGGGCCTCCCCACCCTCACAGGGAAGAATTTCTCCTTAATATTTACTCTAAACCTGCTCTCTTTCAGTTTAAAGCCATTCCCCCTTGTCCTGTTCCTGATGAAATCTCCCTCAATGTGACTTTTTTTCTCAAGTCTAAAAAGTAATTTTTTAAACATATTTAAAGTTTTAATTTTTCTAAATTAGAAAAGGAAAAGAACCCTTTGCTCAGCAGAACTGTTGCTCATGCATATCGCACCAGAAAGGAAAAGTCTAAGACATAAAACAGTATTTACATGATCCCAGATGTTTCCTTTTTTTTTGCTTGATTTGAAACTAAACCTGCAGACTGACCCAAAACACAAGCATTTCATTAACTCTTTGAAAAAAAAAAAATAAATCTTTACGTTTTATCAAATACTAAAAGAAAATAAAAACCGCTTTTGATTTGGGAAAGAGTTTTGTGAAGAACAAGGAGGATTTCAGCGGTTCCTGATCAGAACAACATCAAAAGTTCTGCCTGGCTGCACAGCCCCCTCTCTGCCCTCCCCTGCCATCACCCCCCAAACTCCAGCTTTAGTAGTGAGCACAGAGCACTGAAATCTGCCCCTCGAGGAGATCAACAGAGACTTTCACAACACGCGCCTGCCCCGGGCTCCGAACAACACAACAACTCCTGCCAGCTCCACTCTCTGCTCCAGAGTCTTTTAAGAGTTTCTTTTTCTCATCACCTCTCCTGATCGAGTGATTCTCTCCAGCTGAGCCCAGTCTGGCTGCAACTGGGCTTGTTCAAGGCAAACATATTAACTCCTTCCCTGCCAAGAACCTGGACAGGGTGTCCCGGAGTGCAGGGCAGTGCTGTGCTCGGTGCTGCGCTTGCTTGGGTGGAAAGCCTTGACACTGAAGTCCCTTTGAATAATTGAAAGGGCTGTTTCGGGGAAAGATGGGTTATTTCTGCAAGATTTTCATGGTAAGGTGTCCCTTGGACAGGGGAGTTGGGAGAATTCATCCAAGGTCTGCAGCTGAGAGAGAATTATTGATTTGCTTATTTTTCACAAATGGTCATCAAAAGCATTTGTTTCTTGTTACAGCACTGGTGTGTTAGTGGGGAAGGGGCTGTGGTCAGTGCCAGGCATGGGCAGGACTGTTTTGTTTTCCATTCCAGAACTGCATCAACCCAATTACAGTTATTACCCTTGATGTGTGTGTGGAGGGAAGGGTTGCTCTGCTTTTAAGTGATGTTGAGTGACTGGGCCTTTTGCTGACAGCCACAGGCATTGTCTTCTGTCCAACAGGCCAATTTGGATGGAAGGTGTCCCTGCCCATGGCAGTGAGGTTGGAACTAGATGATCTTTAAATTCCCTTCCAACCCATTCCATGACTGTATGATTCTCCAATTGCTGAAAACGTTGCCCAGTACACACGAGATCATCCTGGGTTACTTCTCTTTGTGGGGGAAAAAAAATAAAAATACCAACTCTCCCTTCCCCAGGTTGGAGAAGAAGAGTAAATGAAGAGTAAATTGTCCAGAGATGATCTATTTTGGCTCGGAAATCTGCTCAGAAACTTTCTTCCTAATGTCTTTTCCCTGATGCAGGCAGCACTCTTTCAGCCTGCTTCCTAATGACCAGCATTAGTTTGCATTAGATGGATTTGTGATGATTTCTTTCTGCCTGGCTGCTAAGCCTGCGAGCAATTCAAATGAAGTTCTGCTCCCTGTGCCCCATCTGGCAGCAGCAGCTCCCCTGTTTATGTTTGCTGCCTCCTCAGCTGTTCTCCCTCTCCTGCATCCCACCGTGGTTTGATCTGTCTGAATTTTGGTGGCCCAGGGTGCTCACAGACACCCACCAGGGCTCCCTGTGTGCCAGCCCCAGTCATTTCAAACAACTGGCTCTTGGATGTGAGTTGGGGACTCGCAGGAGAGGGGTGGGGAGAAGAGATTGATATTAAAGTGCTGCTTTGCAGGAGCAGCAGAAGGAGGAGGTGCCGGGGTTCCCCGGGGCAGCATCAGCACAGAATTATAGAATGATGGAATCATTTAGGTTGGAAAAGCTCTCTAAGACCATCGAATCCAACCACTAACCCAGCACTGCCAAGGCCACCAAGTGCCACATCCACATATTTTCTAAATCCCTCCAGGGATGGTGACCCCACCACTGCCCTGTGCAGTCTGTGCCAGTGCTTGACAATCCTTTTGGTGAAGAAATGTTTCATAAAACCCAATCTAAACCTCCCCTGCTGCCACTTGAGGCCATTTCATCTTGTATTGCTTGTTACTGGGGAGAAGAGACCGGCTCCCACCTGGCTACAGCCTCCTTTCAGGTAGCTGTAGAAAGCATCAGCCCGAGAGAGCAGGGCTGGACACCCCTTGGGGATGACAAGGAAGATGCAGATGTGGGATCAGAGAGGTGTCCCTGAGGCAGGGGCTGAAGCCCAAACCTTGGTCTCCACCCTCACTGTCTCCTCTGGCACCTCACTAATGTTATCACCTGGATTAAAACAGAAGGAAAAGGAAGCTGGAGGTTTTTGGGAACGTGGCAGGTTATGGTGAGGTCTGGCCACTCTCCTGGCCAGCACAGGGTCACAGTGCCCTCACAGGGTGATGGGAGGTGAAGCCTTTTCTTTAGCTTTCTAAAGAGATCAAAAATACAAGAAATAAGGCGAGTCAGAACCTCTTTCCCCTCTCTCAGTTCCCTGCTGGGGGAGAAGTTATTGGGAAGGAGGGGAAGGGATCCCTTTGGGATGCCAAAACCGGAGTGACTATAGTTTAACATATTTACCCAGTGGCTAACTCACATGTTACAACCCTAATTTAGGAACTGCCTGCTCTATCCTGAACATGTGTGCTAATAAAAGAAAACATCAGGGTTCATCTTTGCCATCCACCAAGGTATCCTGTCACCACAAGGAACTTAAAACATGTCAGATAAAGCACATTTCAAACCACCCTGTCTTTTTCTGGCAGCATAGAGACAAGGCCGGAGGGTCTGGGAGAGAAATGGCATCAGGTTTGTGTCCTTCTCAGTGCTTCTTTGAAAACATTTGGTTTCTGCACCCTTGAAGTGACACTTGGTTGCTGTCAGATATGTCTGATGGCCGAGGACAGCATGGCTGGCTGTAAAGAGGTGTCACATCAGAGCAGCAGTGATTCTTCTCTCTTCCCATTTCCCTTCCTCATCCTGAGCACTGGGCTAATGACTCCACCAGGTACTGAGCAACAGAGAATTGAGCCTCTTGTTTTTTCAGTGAAAATGAATGAAAAGTGCCTGCTGGGTCACATAAAACTGTCAAAAGAACAGCTGGGGCTTCCTGCGAGAGGGATAATAGTTAAGAAACCTGAAATTCTGAGAAAAAGGGATTATGAATCATCAGTAATATTTACAGTGCAAGTCCCTATTCCCTATATTTCCACTTGATTTTTTCTTCTTTCCAAAGAAATTATTTTCAGGAGTAGAGGAGCAGAGCCCTGAGTGCATCCCCATGGTAAGAAAATAAACCAAGCCCGAAGTGCCTGACAGAGCTCATGGACACTGCACCTCTGGCCCTGCCAACCCCTCCAAAAAAGGAGGCTGAGAGCAACCAGGGTATCTCTCTGGGGGTGGGCAGGGTGTCCCCCCATGCTGTGCAGTGAAGCTCCTCGTGGCTTAGCCAGTATATCCTACATCAAACCAAGCTGGCAGAACATCTGGGCAGCTGTGCTCAAGCAGTGCAGGCCTAAATGATAATTAGGCTTTCTATTCTGGAGCTGTTAGTCTTCAGGTGGTGCACAGGCCTACCAAGGCTGTTGCTCACAGGATTAAAGGCTGGCTGAGCACTTGCTCAGAGCACAGCTCCAGCAGTAGAAAGCCTCAATACAATCCAAAGACAGGGATGGGCAACTGCCACGGGAGAGCAGCCGGTCCCTGGATGAGAGTGGGCTGTGAAATAGGAAAGGGAATATGGAAAGAGAGGGAAAAGCAAATGGCAGTTTGTGCTGGGCTGGTGCCAGCTGAAAATGTAGGAGCAGATCAAACACAGGCGGGTTAATGAGAGTACCATTCCCTGGCCTCCCAAAGTGGGGAGAGCGGGGCCGGGCTGGACGGCAGGCACTGAGCGATATTCTGTAATTAGCTGGCAAATAGAATATGATATTTAGTGTAATTGCTCGGAATAATGCCTCGCAGCCCCGATACATGCATTACACACTGAGCGCTGCATCCCAGCTGCCACAGCAACTTTGCTTCCCTTTGTTTCCCCTTGCCTGTCATTTCTAATCACATCGTTCCCAAATTTGATTGCATCATCTCCGAGCGTTAGTTGCTAGGGTAACACCACAAAGTCATTATAGGCATGAGATGAATACCTTACCCCCTCTGAGGACCGGTTATTTGACCCTCCCGTTGCGACCCCCAACTCAGATTCCTTTGTCTGTCCCTTTTAAACCAGATGTAAAAACAGGTGAGAGGCTCGTTCCTGATTTCCGTGGGAGCAGGAGCGATACAGGGAACTGTCACTCAAAGGTTAGACAAAAAGACCTGAGCAAATGGAGCAACTCAACGTTAGAAGTGGGGCCACCAGCCAAACCACGCTGCTTTTCGAAGCACGGGGCTGGAGTGATGATGGTTGCACAAACCACCTATGCCAGACCTCACAGTGGCCATTCCCTTCCATAAACACAGGCAAACCTGTGGTCTGTGTGGGATTTGTGCAGCCAAGGGGAATATATGTGCATTTGGGCAGTGGGTGGAGTAAATGGCCTAAGACAACTCTCCTGGCAAGAGAAGCAGCCGGTGAAGATCCACGGCCAGGTTGGATGGGGCTCTGAGCAACCTGGTCTAGTTGAAGATGTCCCTGCACATGGCAGAGGGGTTGGACTAGATGGCCTTTTAGGGTCCCTTCCAACCCAAACCAGTCTGTGATTCTGTGATTCTGTGATTCTGTGTCATAGAAGAGGCTTCAACAGGGACCACCAGAGCGTGCAGCCGGTGCTGGCACAGCGTGTGTGTGCTGGGTAGCAGAGCCACCTCCAGCTCCATCTGTCCCCTCTTGTTTGCCACCAATCCCTGGGCGAGTTATACTCGACTGGACGTGTACATCAGTCCATGCAACACTAAAAGTTTGCTCTGGGTGCATAGGGGAGTCTCTGGGCAGTGAAATCTGTGGGTGGGAGGTCTGCAGGGGCCGGAGTGACAGAGCTGGTCCGGCCCCTCCTAAGTCCTGGATGTGGCAGGGTTTGGCATCATCCCCTGTCCCAACATTTCAAACAATTTCTCTTCCAGCAGAGGTTGAAGCCTCATCAGCACTCCCAGCACAGCAGCACGCAGCTCTCCTTCCCCAGCCCTCGGGTTCTCCAGCACCATCCTTGCAGCAGAGCCAGCTTTTCTCTTTTCCACCCCAGCACCTCCCTGAATCTGCCGAGCCAGGACGGGTGTGCTCCCAGCCCCCAACAGTGCAAGGCAGAGAGATGAAAGATATTGTTTTTCAGGTGGAATAGCTTCCAAAACGGTACATTTGCAGTCAAAGTGCTGTTTGGAATGCATATGAACCACTGCCTGCAGCAATGAGAAACAAAGCCATTAAAGTTTAGATAGCAGTGTTTTTATTTTTAACCAAATGAGTCAGTCTCCCCTCCAGCTCTGAGCAGGAGAGGGGAAGAAAGTTGGGCAGGGAGAGTTCAGAAAGCCTTAACCCCACTGGGACCCTGCTGCGGGGAAGGTTCAAGCAGCCTGCTCTGTTTAATTGTGCTTAGAAAGGTATTTAAACTGAAGTTGTTGTTTGAGGGTGCCTTGGCAGGGTGGGAATTTTGTTTGTTTCCTTGGATTATAATTTGTCAACAACAACAAGAAAGTTTCAGGACTCTTAACTGCATTTCTCTTCCCTTCCCCACATCCAGAAGGCCTCATGCTGCCTTTCCTTCTCCTGCATCTCTCCCTGGGGGAGCTGAGGACCACTCTGTTCCCCAGTCTGGAAGGTGGGCTTGGGATACTGCAGGCTTTCCTTCCAGCTTCCCTGTTAATAAAAACATGTTGAAGGAAGACCCAGGGAACCCGCCTGATGTGGTGCTGGGTGTGGGTGGTGTCTGTGTGCACGAGGTGGGTGCACTCCTGTCAGATCAAGGCAAGGCTGCAGCTCCTTGCTGAGCACATCCAGTGCCCAGGCACGGACTGCATTTCAACAAGACACTCCTTGCTTCTGCACCATGGCCCTGGCTACTCCTTGAGCAGCTTCTCTCTCCATCCCAGCCTGTTTCCAAGGTTCCTATTCCTGTAGCATCTCTAAGAAGATGTATCCAGCTGTTAGAAACTGCCTGTGCTCTTGCCATCATCCTGTGCTGCTGCTGGAAGAGCACAGGAGGCTCAGCCTGCACCAGACCCCTCAGCACATGCTTAATTTAAAGCTCAGGCCCCTGTGCTGAATCAGGCAGAGAGTGCTTGGCCACTTGCAAGAAAAACCCCTCAAACCCATGGAAAATTACAAAATTATGTCCCTGCCTCTATTTATTGTTTTCTCACGCCATATGGAAATTTATGTAAATACACAAATGAGAAGCAGGCCCTGGAGCTCTGGTGAGTTCTCCAGTGTGCCACCAGTGCTCCAAACATTGGCCAGTGTTGATGCTCTAGGAGAAAGGAGGGAGAGAAATGAATTCTGGCTCCAAGAGTTGTCCAGAGACATTGTTTTCAGGTTTTTTTTCCAACACAGTGCCTACTGGTCTTATGAAAAACCATCCCAGGCTCCCCCAGCTGCTCCAGTGAGCACTGGCTGTTCGACTCCATCCTGTTCAGGATCAGAAAACCAGGCTTATCATGTGCCCTTGGATGTGGAACAGCCTCTTTCCAAGCAAATTGTCTTTACAGAATTCTGTATATGAAGGTTGTGGATTGATACTGGAGGAGTGTATACAGATGCTAAATCTCGAGGAATGTGCCCATTCTGACCAACTGATGGGGGTTTGGGGCTCTTCCACTCCCCACAGCTGTAAGGTTTGATCCCATGGGAGCTTCTCAGATGACACTGATGCTTTTCTGGAAGCAGAGGTGGCAGCAGGAGGCACAAGGAGAACCTTACCAACCCATATTTATTATAACCTTCTCCATGTTTTTTGTTTTTTTGTTTTTTGTTTTTTTTTTTAAGTTATGGGGTGATGTAACCTGTTCTTTTTTGTATCCCACACCTTGGGAAACATGAAATGTCACTGTGAGGTAGGTACCATTACCCGAGCTGGATGGAGCTGGGCTGGACCAAAGGTTCATATCCAAAGTGTAAGTTTTGGGGGGGGGGGGTTTATACATATATATACATTTACATGTGTATTAAAAATGTGACTGGGTATGTACGTATCTAATTTATTTTTATCACTTAGTTTTAACAAGTGGTTCATTTATAGAATCACATATAGAATAATTTTCTTTGTTTTTCTAAGACTCAGCAGTCTCTTTTTATGGGAAGATGTTTGTTTCTTATTATTATTTCTTGACACAGCTTTGGTAGGAAAGCTGGGATCTGCAGAAGACAAGGAGAAGTCTGAGCAAAGCCTTCCTGGGGAAAAAGAAAAAGCTGCTCCTGTGAATTAAAGCTGGAAAAAAAACCCTCTCAGCTATGCAAGATCCCTGCTTGTTATTAATTACTGCAAGTTCAAACATTTTTTGGCATAAACATTAACATTTGTGCTTTGAACACGTATAATGCTTAATATGTGCTAGGTGCTGTTACTATTTCAAAAGATTTATGTCTGGAGTAAATGATGAGGTGGATAATTGCATTCTGTCCACCCAAATCCATCCTGCAGCTTCACTGGAGTGTGGAATCCACCGTCACTCCCTGGCCTGTGCCCCTCTGTGGGGCTGCAGTGTGTGATTAAACATCTGCTCCCCGTTCCCTGGGGGAGCAGGGATCCATTTCGGTGGGAGGGTCAGAGTTGGTGAGGTGACACTACTCAGTAGAGGTCTGCTTACAGCAGGAAAAGGCAGGATTTGCTTTTCCATAGCGCTCACTGCTTTGGAATTTCAAGAGGGTTTACTGTTGGACTAGGCAAGAAGTACAAAAGAAGCTCCAAATGTTGTGTGCCCAGTGTTTGGCTCCTCCTCAGCCTCTGCCATGCCTGGGCTGGAGAGCAAACACACCCTGGTGTTGGTGGATGCTCTGAGGGAAGGTAAGAGGAGCTGTCTGATGGGGGTGGCTCCCCATGATGTGCTGGGCAGATGCTGAGGGTGACAGGGGAACTCAGGCTCTTTACAGTGTTTCTCTTCAAGATGCCCAACCCTGCCTGTTCAGCTTGGTACTTTGCAGTTTCATGGAGATATATCCAAGCTGACCATGGTTTGCTGGCCCAGATTTTGGCTGGGCTCCGGCCGAGCCTTCCCTGTGTTTCGATGGTGGGCTCTATAACGCTCACAGAGACAAAGTAATGAGTGCCCACAGCTATGTCTGAGGGGTCCCCTGAAGTGCCTGCAAAACTCGTGCATTTGGTGTAAAAACAGACAGAAAAGCTTCCATCAAGAAAGATTTCCTTCCCCGGGGTTATTTCACTTGTGGTACAAGTGGAAACAGCAAGTTCCCACTTCAGTCAACAGCTCCTGGGAGGGGTCTGATGTTCAGCAAATGCTGAGGCACCTTCAGCTTCTGCAGGGTTTCAGCAGAAACAGCAGGTATTGCTCAGAGCTGTGCTGAGAGCCCCGAGCTCTCCTAAGCAGGGAGGTGAAAGGAAGGAGCACAGTGCTGTGTTTGCCCCTTAGCTCTGAGTAGGTTGGGAGCAGGAGCAGGTAAATGGAATTTGAATCTCTATTTTTATTTTTACCACAGTCACTTGGGTCCAGAGCTGGAGCTGTAAGAGGAGAGACATGATTCTACTGATGAAACCAAGAGAATCAGCCTTCAAGGGCTCTCCAGTGGGATGGGACTGACATGAGTCATCAGCCATGGTGGTGACTAGGGGCATTAACATACTTTTGACTAACATTTGCCAGCATGAATGCAAAGTAGAATGATTCTGACAAATGCAGGAGTCATCCAGCCTCCCGTGCTCCGGTGTGTTAATATTACATATAAATCAGGAGCTCTGCTGGGGCACATTTCTTGTTCAAACTCAGAGTTTGTGCAGACCAGGATGTCCTGTACGCAGCTGGCTCTGCAAGCAGGACTTCCTTGCAAAGCTAATCGCTTCACAATAATGGGCATTCTTGGAGGTTCCATCATTTTTCAGCTTGATGTGACAGTCACTGACCACTGGGCTGTCAATACATGACCCCCCTGCATTGCCCCAGGCAGCTGGACAGCACAGATGTGGAAGGGGTGACGTGTCCAGATGTGCAGGACTCGCTGGTCTGTGCTGTGGAGGTGATCTGTGCATTTGGAGTTGTGCTGCTGCTGCTCCAAGTGAGTGACCAGATAGAAGAAAGTCCTCAAATTCACCCCACATCAAGTCCTCAGGTGGAGAAAGAGGACACGTCTTACCATTCTCAAACACACGGTACACCTTGCCCAGAGATTTGGATGCCCCATCCCTGGAAGTGTTCAAGGACAAATGGAGCTCTGAGAATCCTGGTCTAGCAGAAAATGTCCCTGCCCATGGCAGGGTGTTTGGAATGAGATGATCTTTAAGGTCCCTCCCAACCCAAACCATTCTATGATTCTATAGTAGCCCTAAAATGAGCCTGGCTTGGGGTGCAGATTATCTGGGACACCACTGGATTGGGGCATGCTGTTGAAAGCCTATGGAACCAGGAATAACAAAAATAAATGTGGGATACAGAACCACTCAGAAGTTTTCTGTGCTGAGAGCTGGCTTGTTAGTCCTTGGGACTAACTGTTTTTCCTGGTAAGTTCCACAGTTTTTCAGGGTAGGGAACGTGACCTCACTATACTCACAGAAACTTGCTATTTTATATGTTACTGCCAGCATGGATCTTAATCAACCAGAAAAACTCAAAATGACAAACAAACCAGAGACAGCTTTGCTATCTGAGGTTCATTAGCTCCTAGCGACCTTTCAAATCTGCAAGAAACCAAAGAGAAATGTTCAGAAAACGGGAGGGCTTTCAAGTAGTTTTGCCGGTAATTTCCACCTATTCCCCGGTTCCCCCTCAATAATGAATGGCATTTCTTGATTGTTTTCCCAAGATTTGCTTTTATCTGAGCAAATGTGGACTGGAACTTTGACCCACGACATAGAGAGGATGGGAGGTAGAGTCTCCCTGGAGGAATGGCACACACGTTGTGTCTCGCAAGGTTATTTGAAGCTGACTTTCACTGGCATTGTTATCCTCATCTGGGAGGCTGGAAATGTGAGCAAAGGGCAGGTTATTTCATGCTTGGCACAAACACACACCAGGGAGCCATCAGCACTGTGTGCTGCAGAGGTTAGATGTGGGTTCATGAGGAGGAGCTAATAGCCAGCACAGACCTGGGCTCTGGGATGCATCAAGTGCTTGGAAAGGAAAGAAAAATAAGAGCTGAATGTGGATGACACTTTCTTTGGGGTGCCAACATGCTGCCCCTGGGCCATGGGAACCAGGGAGCAGAAGGCAGAGCCTGAGGGCTTTGCTTCATGATACACACAGGCCAGGTTCAGGTTCCTTCTCCATGGGAGGCTCTCAGGGCCAGCTCCTCAGCAGGGGTGAATAGAACTCACTTTTGGTCTACCTGAGTTTACTCCTCTGCATCTTTACCTGGAGTTTTCCTTCCTGGGGGACTTTGAACTGTTGGGCTTTGGAACAGAGGAGGCAGATGGATCCCTTCATAGAATCGTAGAATGGTTTGGGTTGGAAGGGACCTTAAAGCTCATCTCATTCCATCCCCTGCCATGGGCAGGGCACCTTCCACTAGCCCAGGTTGCTCCAAGCCCTGTCCAACCTGGCCTTGGACACTTGCAGGGATGGGGCAGCCACAGCTTCTCTGGGCAGCCTGTGCCAGGGCCTCCCCACCCTCACAGGGAAGAATTTTTTTCTAATATCCAATCTAACCCTCCTCTCTGTCAGTGTGAAGCCATTCCCCCTCATCCTGTCACTCCAGGCCCTCGGAAATAGTCTCTCTCCATGTTTCCTGTAGCCTCCCTTCAGGTACTGGAAGGCCACAATTAGGTCACCCCAAAGCCTGCTCTTTTCCAGGCTGAACAATCCCAAATCTCTCAGTCTTTCATGAAGCACTGAATCTGTCCTCTCACCGATCCTCTTCAGCTTGAGATCTCGTCACCTTGTCCAAGTACAATGATGACAAGAGGATCATTGCTGGAGTTGAAGGAGGGGGACTGTTTTAACCATAAGTAAAACCACTTGAGGCCATATTGTATCTTCTCAGAAAGTGCTGTTCTGCTGGGACCACAGCTGAGGAACTACTGATTGTAGATGGAGAACAGAGAAAGGCAGACAAAGCATCAGCAAGAGATGAAACATTCAGAGTAGGCAGAATAAAGAGGCCCTGAGGGCATCTCTGGATGATGTTTTCTGTGTTTTACTGACTTATTTTGATGGGGGGAAAAGGATTTTTCAAAGAAGAGATGTAAGATGTCACACATGTATTTACAAGACTGTAGTCCACCCTGACAACCTCTATGAACTCCCTCCGTGGAAGAAAAAAGTTGAAGAACTTCTGAAAAGACAGAGAACATAAGAGGTGAAAACATGGCCTAGAGGATGGAAACTCCCTTTCCTCCTGCCAAAAGAGAGCTTGTGGTGGGATCTGTCCTTTCACTGATATACTGGGAGTTACTGGGACCCAGTAGGACTGGAACCCGGCTTCATCCAGGCACTGAGGTCCTCTGGCAGCATGGAGGAAGAGGAGCCCAGGGCTGAAGAATGCCGAAGCTAGAGAAGGTTTACGTCACACAGGAGCAGCTGGGAAGGATAATTTGCCATCTGTGCTAAGTGGTTTCACCCCAGTGCTGTTGGTCACACCAGAATGAGGAATCACAGAGAGGCCTCATATTTATTGTGGGGAGGGGAGGGAGAGCAGGGGGAGAAAGCATCTGTGGAAGGGAATCAGGCCAGTATGTGGCCCTGGAGAGTCACATCCAGAGGGGGCTGAGCTAGAAAGCACCTGGCATTTATTTGGCACCTGTGAGACCGTGCAACAGGGATGCTGAGAGCAGCTGTGGAGGGACAGCAGGTACAGGCTGATGGTGTTGGGGATTTGGAAAGGAAGGAGGGGTGCTGGCTGTGCTTTGCTTCTCCAGTCAAAGCATCAGGGTTCTCAGCGTGGGGCTCTCCCACCCTGCCTGCCCTGCTGCTGTGTGGACTGGGAGAAGGCACTGGGTGTAGGGAAAGAGGGTAAAGGCTTGCTGAAAGGTGTATAGGAGCTGGAAAGGAGAAGGGATACGCTTTAAAGTCACCTGTAAATTCATATGGGAAGCCCTAATGGTCTTTAATTTCCAGGTCGACTGTTCAGTGCCTCTCTTTATTATCCTCCCAGCCTGTAAGACCAGTAAGCAGAGGATCTTCTGAGCAGAGGTTATTGCACTGCAGCACTGGGAGCAGCATCCTTGACAGGATAAGCCACCTTTTTCTCCCACATTTCTGACAGCACTGCAGCCCTATAAGAAACCAAAGGGAAAACGAAGAAGTGTTGATAGGCTTCTCTTCTCCTGGACTGTTAATTCAAATCTGGCTGTAGGCCATTAGTGTTTTCACACTATTACCTTCTAATGGCTTCTTGCTCTTGGCTCAGCTCTTCCTTGGTAAGTCACAGCTGTGTGCATTGTTAGCTCTGGGCTCCCAGTTAACCTCTTGCTGGGAATCTCAGTCAGGATTATGACTTGTGTCCGTGTTATGAAAATAGCCCGTGTGTAGCAGCTGCTGTCAAACACTGCTCCTTCCAGCACTCCCTCAACAGGTGTGATGAGCTGTTTTCCTGCTGCCATGGGTGGATCAGCTGTTCCAACAGAAGGTGCACTTGTAATCCATCCCCCTCGCTGTGCTGCCTCGGAGCCACTGCTGAACCCGGGGCAGATTTTGCTAAGGGAGCTGCATCTTTTAGTTCAGATGCTGGAGCCCTGCTGTGCAAGGCACTGGTGTTCCATCCAGAGCCGCAGTTTTATCCCTGGATTTCATCCCTGAGCCTGTGCTCTCCAGTCAGATACAGGAGTGCTGCTCAGAGAGTTGTCGTGACAAAGTTGTATTAGGTTAGATGCAAAGTCTGACTCCTTTCCATGGTGCAGGAGTAGAAGATACAATGCTCTCCAATCCTTGATTTTTTTCCGTTCCTAACCATCAAGACTGGATTATTTTTTTTCCCCCCAAAGTTTATACTGCAGGAAAAATGCAGGAAAAACCCGTGGCCTCTTATACCACAGGTCAAACTATGTTATCCCTTTGGCCTTAGGAACTGTGTTTCCATGAGAAGGTCACATCAAAGAGCTGTGTAGGGCAATATGTCCTAACCATTTCTAGGATTAGATCCCTGAGAATGGATAAGCATCAGTGTTTATACAGCATACAGTGGGATTCAGGCATAGCTGTAGGACAGGTGGATTAGAAATCAGCCCTGCTGTCTCTTTTTTATGCTTATTCTGAGGATAACACGGGAGGTTTCAATGTGCAGGTCCAGCTGACTGGTGTGAAATTAATTTAAAATCCAAAAACTAAATTGGGGGGGGGGGAAAAGCCCCTGAGAGTTCCATGGAAAATCAATTACCCAGCACACAAAAAGGTGACGATGAGAACACCGCTCCACAAAAAGAGCAAAATTCTCTGCAATTTTAATCTCTTCTTCATGCAATTTCCCTCCCATCCCTTGTGATGTTTTAAGAGATGGACGACTTTCTTTCTCTAGTTTTAGACATGCTTATTGGGGCTGGAGGGTGGAGGAGACCAAGAGAGAAAAGGCTGTTCCAAAAAATGTAATTAAGGTGATGTTACTATGCGAATTACATATTACATTTTGTTTGGAGCTATTATTGGCTGGAATGGCTCTGAAATTGAATTGTGCTGCAGATTCTGAGCTGATTTTACCCACACACGCACGGTCAGGGATTGCATTAGACCTGGGGAAGAGGGAAGAGTGGATGGAGGAGGGGATCCAGCTGGGAAGGAGGGCTCTGTAAGTGATTTCTTCCTGTGCAGAAGCTTTCATCGGACAAAGAACCCCATTAAAAATTACTCTTCACCCCATTGAGCCAAAGTGACTCGATGTGTTCACCATGAGCTGGTATTTGGCTCTGGGCACAGCAAGGACATCTCGCTGCCCTTAATCAGATCTTGTCTGCCAAAATGGTCATTTGTGGTGGAGGGGTTCCAGGGGTATTTCCTTGACACTGACTTGTTGAGGAAGGGAGAGGTGCTGCACAGCCACTAAAAGCACTGACTTTCCCCTGCTTTCAGCCAAGGCTGCTCTGAGATGGGTTTAATTGAGCAAAAGAGCTCATCGGTCTCGTCTCTGCTCACTCCCACCCCCTGATGTCCTTCTGGAGCCGCAGTGATGGGCCAAAGGGTAACAGTATCCCCACCAAGGGGTGTGGTGAGACACTCCCTGCATGGGCAGCAGGACAGAGCAGCGAGGTTTCCTGTGGTGCTGTCTATTGTGGCCTCTCTGATGTCTGATAATGCTCCTATCCCTTTCCTCCACTTGGCCACCTGTTTCCTATGCAACCTGCAGGAACACGATAGCTTTGCATTAGCTGCTCTTAAATTGATGGCAACTGGCATGCAGGTTCAGAAATTATGAGGAAGGGAGGGATGAGAGAATGAGAAACACCCTGCCAGCACAGCCACAGTAATTCAGAAAATGAAAAAATTATGAGGTGCTGCTGTGCAAGACAGATCTACAGCTGAGGGGTGGGGAAGGGCAGGTAAGAAGGCACGGAACTGTTGTGTGTTAACATCTGTGTCCTCGTCCTGCAATTCTCTGTTCAGGGATTCAGGGGTTTGTGTCTCTCTTCCCTTTTGCACCGAGGCATTGCCCCTTGGCAAGCTGCCCCCCTCTGTTGCTCTGCTTTGGTTTTGAGCCCGGCTGTTTTGGTGCATGGTGGTGGTGAGGGTGCTGCCCACGGGGGGAGAAGTTTGCTGGGTGATCCCCTGTGGTGTGGTTTTGGCAGCAGACACGTCCTGGGAGGGCTGTGCCAGGGAGAGGCATTGGGCGAGCTGCTGTCTACAGAGGGGGAGAGGGAAAGTATTTCTTGCCTCCTCTTTCCTTTAAACCATCTTCCATCTGAATAAAGTGGGGGAATTAGGAGGGGATTATCTACCAGCAGGAGAGGTGTAATTCATTTCTGCCACTGTCCGCGTGTCAGGTTCGATTTTAATTTCAGATACTGTCAAAGCCAGATTAAAGCCCTATAATCCAGGTAGGAAAAGAGACCCATCCTTCCCCCTCATCTCACCCAGCTGCCAGGACAGTGCCTGCCACCCCTCCCTCCTCTCCCTTCAAACACACTTGGGTCGTGGCACACCAGGGAGGCTCCTGTAGGGGAGGTTGGACTCCCTTCCCCATCTCCTCCCAGATGCTGTCCCTGGACATCAGAGCCCTCCCACCCTCCATGAATGATGGGTGCTTTATCTAGGGATAAGGAAAGGGACCTGGGAGGCACAGGTGGGCACTCATGAACACTTGGTGTAATTGATGGACCCTTGGGAAATGAGGTTCCAGTGCAGAAGAGTGTGCGAAAAACAGGGAGAGATGAGGAATGACTGTGTCAGGCACTAAAGAGCAAGGTGAAAACAGCACTGGTAGAGCTCCCTGTTGTACCTGGCTGTCCCCCAGTGCCCTTCCTGGGATGCCTGCAGAGTAAGAAAGGGTTATTGGTTTGGGAGGTTTATTCCTGGCTCTGCCAGAGATGTATAGAAATAAAGGACACTTAAGAATGGCATCATCAAGTGAAAAAGACCCCTCAGTTAGACCCCTCTGTATCTGTACTAATGAGAAGCAGAGTGCAGAGAGGATGTTTTACCTTTCTTGGATGTCATTGCTTTTGTGGTTTAATGTTATTCCTCCCTCAGCCTCTCCTTTGTGCCATTTGGGTCAAAGTCAGCTCTGCTGAGCTCTGGGGCCTGCTCTGACTCCTGCTCCTGCTACCTGTGGCTCTCCAGGTTTGCAGGTCTATGCTTTGAGACCTCCAGAAATGGAGCCTTTTTGGCTGGAGTAAGGATGTTTTTAACTGCTTTGAGATCTTTGGGTAGAAGGAGTGGAAGTGCCTGTTATACCTTCTTCCCTGAGTGAGTGCAGACACAGGTAATTCCTGCTTCTGTTCATATAACATTTAAAGCCAAGTGATTCTGACAAACAAAGGGAAGACAGACTTTATTAAAAATAAAAATAAAATCTCTTGAGATCTGATCAGGCACTGAAAACTCTTTTTGTGTTTTGCTACTGTTTTGTTCTATTTCTCAGCTATCACAGGCAGCAGTGGTGAAGAAATGCTGCTCTGATATTGATACAACAGTCCTGCCACAGAGCTGAGTGTGTGCAGGTGGAGCAGTGATTTTGATGTTTATCATGACAATTAATGTGCCAGTGGATTCTTTTCATTACAACTATATTGAATCAGAGACAGGGTCAATCCAAGCAATCAGCTGAGTCTTCCCACTGAAAAAAAAAAATGTATATTGGAAATATGATTAAAAAAATATTAAATATAGAGGAGTGGTCCTGATGCTCAACATGCCTCTTCAGCTTTTGTTTGCTCTCTCCATCCTTCCCCAGCTGAAATTCAGCTCTGGTCAGCAGCTGTTCCCAGCTGTGCCACATGTTCCAGCACAGCCCCAGCCTGGAGCAGGACATTATCCCAGAGGAAGGTGGCCAGGCGTGTACTCCTGGCTTTGATCCCTCCTCAGGTATTTCTCTTCTCTACATTCTCATACAGAGTACAGGGATAACTGTTCCTGCCTCCTTGGAGATGTGGAATGACAGAGAACTCAGCCTGTATCATAACCCCATGACCTAGGTTTTACAAAACTCATGCTTTTAAAAATGTAAATAATTTGTATTTTGGTGCATTCTGCCATGTCTGCAGTGAGTTGTTAACATAAAAAACATGCCCATGGGAAAGGGCCACTTTGCTTTTCCAAAAGCTGTGGCTTCCATTTTGGCAACACTGGACAACACTCAGGGAGCAACTCTCATGTCTCACATAGTGTGGAGAGTCATAAAGCAAGGAGGAACGAGGTAAATAAGGTCAAATTTGGTTCATCTGGCCCAAGCTAGTATGAGATTTGCATACTTCACTGCAGGATCCCAAAGAAATGTGGAGTCCAGCTCAACTTCATAGAATATGCTGACTTGGAAGGGACCCATAAGGATCATTGAGTCCAACTTTTTCCTACATTAATCATGTTTTTCCCACAAGTACCAGCAAAATCCTGTGGTCTGCCCAACTCTGCCTTCCCTGGCTGCTGCACATCCCAGAGCAATGGGAGAAGGCTCTTGTTTTAGGAACACAGAGGTCCAGGCTGCACCAGGGATGGAGGATGGGGATTGGTGGATTGTTCTCGCAGAAGATGAATTCTATGCCTCAGAGCTATGCATAAATTCAAGATTTTGGGGATTACCAGGTTTGGGGATTACTTAAAGCCTAGATTTGGAAACAGCTGGTGGTGTTTGGATGCTCCTCTGTGCTGGTGAGAAGCTGGGTATGCTTCAGGCTGGCACTTGCTGTGTTTCCAGGGATGAGTGAGCCCAGGCTCCTCCTAAATCTTTATAAGGTCTTTGGCATCATGTGTGAGTGTTCAGGCAGAGCCCTGGCACAGGTCCTGGCACAGCCAGACTTCATAACACATTCAGTAAATGAATGGACACCACCACCCACCCAGTGCCACTGGAGCCCATTTTGGGGCACATCCCTCCAAACTGGGGCCTGTGAGATGGCCCTGATGGGTGTCCCAGAAATGCTTGGCAGTGACTCAGTCACTGCTGGTCAAATGTCTGGGATGCACAGCTCAGTCAAGGAGAGGAGCCTGATGTTAACCGAGTTAGTCCAGGGATGAGCAAAAACCTGCTGTGAGCCAATACCATAGATCTGATTTGTGTTTGAAAAAATCCCTCAGGTGCCATAAATCTGGCAGCTCTCAGGGAGACAAAACAAAACTAAACAACCCCCTTGCTCTGATTTAAGCACGAGCTTGATTCTCAAACAAAACCGTTCTGTCTCACAGGCACGAGTGATGGGGGAAACTGAGGCACAGCCAAGGCCCAGCCTCCACCCCTGCCCTCCACTATCATTGTCTTGCACGGCTGTGAGAGCAGAGATACACAGAGGAGCGCTGGGAAATGTTCCTATTGATCGGAGATGAATAATTATCACCTGCTCCCTGTTCCAGAGCCTCGCGGTGAGCGGAAGAGCGGAAGCACTAAGCGGGATTAATAACTACTTTTCATTACTTTTAATGCAAACTATTGATTTTAAAGTGTTGTAGGGTATGACAGTTTATTACAATAAGACAATAAAACAGACTATATGAAATAATTGAGAATAATCTCTTCCCTTTTCCTGCACGACGCAAGGACATTATGTTCTGTGCATGTGGAGACATTTATGGCAAACTCTATCCAGCAATGGCAGCTTAAGCACTCTATAAAACAGCACTTTGGAGCTGGAGTATTATAAATAATAGGCAATAAAACTGGTAAATGGGGCTTTAATTTGATTCCATTATGTCACGGAGTGACAGGAAGGAGGGGGCAGAGCAGCAGCGAGGGGATGCGATGCCGAGCTCTGTTTGGGAGCCCTGGATGTGTGGTGGAGGAGCAGCACAAAGCCGTGCCAGAGGGTCAGGTCGTGCCAAACCCCAGCCCAGGAGGGGGCTCGAGCCTGGCAGGTGACAGCCAGGGAGTCCCTGCAGGGCTGCTCTCCAGAGGTGGCAGCAGGGACACTGCTGTCACAGCACTGGAGGCTCCCAGAGCATGGTCAGATCCCCATCGTGCCAGGTAATGAATGTTCGAGGTACTACCCCAAAACCTCCATGTTGCTGCCGGATCTCTGACTGCAGACACTGCCTTTTTCCATGTTTCCTGCCCCAAACTGGCCAGAGCTGCCCTTCCCAGCCCCAGCTCTGGTGAGCAGAGCCCAGAGGCAGCCAGCCCCGGGGAGATGCCTGCACACCTTCTACTGTTCTCAGCAGAAACTCCCCCAGTGAAGAGCTGCTGCCTGCCAAGGACTGGGGTACACTTGATTATCATGGCTCAAATTAAATATACCCCAAAGAGTGCTCAGCTGAAATGACCTCCAGGAAGAGATGGATTTTATCCCTCAGCACACTGGAAAATCAGTGCAGTGGCTCCTCGCTGGGCCCTCTGTGCGAGGGTGATCTCTGAGAAACCCCGGGAGAAACTGCTGTGCACCCTCCCTGCTTCCCAGCAGGAATGCCCCTGGCACAGAGGGTGGTATTTGGAAAGGGACTGGAGGTGTAGGGGTCTGTAACAGGCCACACAGCCCCCAGCTCAGGGCTGCTGGCTCCCACTGGAGTGCTTAGAGAAAGCCATTACCCACTGATGGCTTTGCAGAGACCAGCGATATGTGAAATGAGCTGGGAGTCTCAGCCCAGTGGTTTCCACTGTAAAGCTGTTCCTGCTAATTGGGCCCTCCTCATCAAGGCTGTGGAGTGAATCTACCAAAGAGATCAAGGGCCAAATGTGGAGAGGGGGCTGAGGAAGCCCTGGAGATGTCTCAGTGTCCTGGTGCATGGATTCCTCCATCCCATCAGGTCATGTGTGCAGTTCTCATGCTGTCCATATACCCTCTGCTCATCCTCCTCCCTCACACTCTGCCTAAAAACACATCACAAGCCTCAGAAAAGGGGCTCAAAAGCTCTGGTACAGGGAGGCACCTGGGCAGGGGCTGATCTTGATGCACACGTGTCTTTTCATCTCCCTCAGGTCCTGGTCCTATGGACCCTGAAGGATCAGGAAGGTGAGAGAGGAGGCAGTTCATCATCCCCCTGTGCCTGCAGCATGAAACGAGGCTGGTCAGGACCTACATGGACCTTCCATGGCCCAGTGGGATCGTGCTAAATTGCTGTGCACTGGCCCAGTTAATGGGAAATTGGAAAGGACTGGAGAGGAATGAACAGCCAGGACCTTGAAACCACTGGTGGGATGGCCACGTCTGGCCTGAGCTCACTTGTACAGGCGTGACACTGGGGTGCTGCCAGCTGCATTCTGCAGCCCTGAGGAGCCTCCACCAGGACAGTGCTCCCCCTGGAGATGTGCTGTGCCGGCTCCTCTCCTTCCCACCCCTCCTGTCCTCCTCAGGGTGTCTCCCAGACACATCTGCAGTGGCCCCAGCTCCCCACACACATCATTATTGCTGTGGGGATTTTCGCAAAGTGACAAAGAAGCAAGGCAGTGACACTTCTTCACTTTGTTTTCAGTTCCAAAAACCCAGCTCTTCCCAGATTCTTCTGTAGAGAGTCTTGGTGTCCCTGGGGCTTTTCTACCCTCTTCCCTGAGCACATAATCAGGGCTGTTTTTTAGAGAGGGGATTACACACACCATAGAGCAGAGAAGCCCCATCGAAGCTATTTGGAGCTGCATTCAACCCAAAATAAGCAGCACAAGGGGAAGCACTCAACTAACTTTGCTGCATGAGCTGTGTAGGCAAGAAGGAGGTTTGGGCTCTGGATTTTAATGGGCTTTTCCTTTGGTCCCTGCAATTCTTATTGCATCAGGATGTGTATGTCCCAATCCCATAGCCCTGAACGCTGATGACATTATAGAATCATGGAATATTGGCTTATTGCACACCAGATAACAAATGCAATTTTTGTGGACTACAGAATCATTAAGGTTGGAAAAGAACGTTAAGATCATCAAGTCTAACTGCAGATGAGTTCAACCAGGACTGGTAGCTTGGCATGGAGGAGACAGGTTGTGGAGAGGGCAGGGAGGAAAAGCATCAGGAGAGATGGAGCTCCTGGTTGGGCCCTGTCATGGGAAAGACCTTTCAGGGAACAAATGGAGGTTGGAGATTTGGAGAGATACCTGCCAAAACAGGGGAGACACACAGCATCCAGCCCCACCTGAAGGGAACGGGAGGGCACAGTTCATTCCTGGTGCAGGTCCAGGGAAATGACATCCAGGATTAATTGGGATCTGTAGGAAAGAGGAGAAGACAAGGCCAGCCAGCAGAAGGGGCAAAGGGCATCCAGCTGTTTTTTTGGGGAGAGCTGCAATGGGGCAGGTACATGATGGTCTGTGTGTGGAGTGACTGTTTCTGCCACAGCCCATGGGGAACCCCCCTGGGTGGCTGCAGGAGGCTGTGGTGAGGATGGGCAACTGGTCCTGTTCCTGCTGGTGTGAGGTTGGCTGGCAGCATTGCCGTGGCAACTGGCAGCATCCCAGGAGGAGGAGGAAGAGGAGGAAGGGTAGGAAGAGCAAGCCAGCATATCCCACCATAGGGTCTGAACAGGGAAAATTTTGCACCAGGAGAGAAAAGAGCAGCATAAACCTGTGGGGATCCTGGGTGTGTGGTGCCTTTTGTCCCCTGGCCATGGTGGAGGCCCTCCTCCCTGGTGCAGCTCTCCTCCCTGACCAGCAATCCCAGTTTAGTTTCCATTAGATGTGACCATCTTCATACTCCATCTTATAACTCCAAACAATGCATTTTCCTGCTCCGCAGGGGCACCCAGGAAAAACTACCAGTTGGAGACCTTTGGGCACTGGGAGAGCTGGTGAGGAAGAAACACCCTGCTTTGGGTTATCTCATTTTACATTTACTTTTCAGGTGCCCAAGGAAGGGTTACAGTAGGGATACAGATTTCTTTGTCTGAGTAGTAAATCCACCAACTAAAGTGTTTCAGGAAATAAAGGATGATATGCTCTGAGTGCACAAACTCCTGTACACATCAAGCACATACATATGCACACAGCTACTCGTTTCAATGCATGGGGAAATTGAAATTGGTTTCATTTCTTAATGGAAAAATCTGTATTTAGACCCAGAAATGGCTTTCTACACCTTTTCATTAGAGCAGCCCTGATGACTCAGCTGGAGGAATTAAGCTCACCTGTAATTACATGCCTAATGAGAGGTATTGATTAACGAGGTGGGGTCAGGTAGCCCCTGTGTGGGGCAGGAGGGGCTGAGCACAGACCTCGGCATGGGGCAAAGCCCTGGAGAGGGGCCTGGGTGGGCAAGAGAAGTTATGCAAAATGGAAGGTGATACGAGGAGAGAGGACTTTGCCAGGAGGCTCAGCCAGGCTCTCTCTCTCCCAGAAATCAAGCTGTGAAAGCAGTGAGAAGCAGGTGTGAATGGTTTTCTGCCTGCCTCAGGATGGGGCTGGGATGGAAAGCTGGGGTGCTGCAGAGGAAGGGATATTTCTGCATTTAAAGTCTCTCCCTGCCTGCTGGCTCCAGGCCACCGGGGCTGAACACTCACAGTTTGTGCTGAAGTGTTGGAGAACTGAAAGGGCCTGAGGCTGTGCTGGCTGGTCCCTGGCACCTTGCATTTCAAATGCCTTCAAAGTGATGGATTTGATGCTTCCCCTTTTATTTATTACATTTTAAGCAGTTTTGCCAAGGGGGTAGCTCAAGAGAACAGGCAGCTTATTTTCCCGAGGATCCCAGGAGCTGGGCTGTTGTAGTTTCACTCATGGCACAGGCAGGACCCTGCCAACAGCTGTGCTGAAATGTGGGAGCAGAGAGGGGCCGGGGGAGGCCGGGGTGGGATGGGAGGAGGGGTCTGGGCTGGCTAAGGAGCAGGAGGAGGCAGGGAGTGGGAATCATTTGCTGTGCTTCCCTCCTGGCAGCCGGGCAGTTATTATCAACACGGCGCAGCTGTAAATGTTCTCTGAGCGGCAGGGACCTGGGAGCTGAGAGTGCAGCTCAGCTGAGTGTGTTATTGGATTATCAGCTGATTAGAGCTGTTAAGAGCCCACTCTTGAATAATCAACATGGTGCTTTTTGGCTGCTGTGTACCGGTAGGAGGGGAAAGGAGGCAGAGCAGTAGCCTGGCTGATGCTGATTCATGAGCAAGCCCTGATGCTGCCATCAGCTGCCCTGCTTGGTGGTGACCTGTGCTGCCCACCTTGCCCAGAGCCCAGCTGTCCAAGCTCCATACAGCTGCAGAGGTTCTTCCTCTTTCCCTGACACAGGGTTCAAGCCACAGGGGGAGGATCTGGAGAGCACTGACCCCTTTGGGGAGATGCCCATGCAGGGCTGTGCCCACTTGTGTTGGGCTTGTTCCTCCTAGACCAAGTCCCCAGTGTGTTGGAGACTGTGGCTGAGTGTGGTCCTGGAGAAGGGATGTCCAGGTCTTGTGTGTGGTGATGGAAGAGCTGAATCCTTTGACTAAACTAATAGAATGGGAGGGGATCTGAGTGTCCTGTTGCAGAAGGGACTCACAAGGCAGAGTAGGGGACAGGGAGACTTTTCCAGTGACATAAGTGAGGTAAAAAGCTTAGAATGAGCTTGCTGTGATGCACTGTAATGGATTTCTGCTGAGACAAGGCAAGACAGAGGCGCAGGGATAGAGCAGAATTAACAAAGTTTAGGCTGGGAGCATTTTAAATGAACACAACACAGTGTTCCCTTTCCTCTGCCTCTCCTTTGTACTGACAACAGCAGCATTTGAGTGATAGACAGAGAAACAGCAACATGCCTGCTGGCCTTTCTTTCTCTTTCTTTCCCCCTTATTTCTATTTTTTCAAGGTTGGTTTGCCCTGCTACTGAGTCACAGTTTCCCCTGGAGAAGCTTCCTACAGCCACCTTGCAGTAGGAGTCATCTTGCTCTCCTTTGATGTGTATTTTTGTTCCCTGGAGCTGAGTCCTTCTGATGGTCTTTGGCCTGGAGATCACAATTCACCAGCAACTTCGTGGACTGTATTTTTCCCTTCATTCACAGTGCTCCTGTCCCCAGTAAAATCAATGGTGTGACACCTGTGTGAGGGGAGAATTTGATATTACAAGGAATAATAAATCACAAGCTTATCAACCGTACCCTGGTATTCAGGGGTACTGAGAGATAAAGATGGAGAATATCCCTCTCTCCAAACCCTCCTCTGCTCTCTCTGCCTCTAAGCTCTAGATGTTTCCCGTGGGATATATTTTTTGAGTTTACCGAACAGTGAAACCAAACATGTTACAGGCTCAAAAGAACTGGTCTCAAGTTCATGCACAAAAGGCTGTGAAGAAGAAAAATTTTTAACAAGAGTGGGGGATAAGGGAGAAGGAAGAGAAGCCATGGCTTAGATAACGTGATTTATACATGTTATAGTGTATAGTGCAATTCAGGGAAGGGAGAGTGTCCTAAACAGAAAGTGCAACCTGTCAAAGAAGGCTCAGGCTGAAGACTTCTGTGTCCAAGTTTCTTAGAATCATACAGTCACAGAATCCTAGAATGGTTTGGGTTGGAAGGGACCTTCAAGATCATCCTGTTCCACCCCCTGCCATGGGCAGAGACACCTTCCACTAGACCAGGTCGCTCCAAGCCCTGTCCAACATGGCCTTGAACACTTCCAGGGATGGGGCAACCTGATCTTATTCAAAAAGCAAAATCCAGACAGCAGAACTGGAGAACCTTCAAGATGGGTAGACCTTGGCAGACCTCCAGGGAAGTGAGAGGAATGAGGCAGCTCTTGAAACCCCGACATGGTTTCCTTTGGGATCAGTACTCATCTCTGCAGCTCACTTATGGGGCTGTGCTTGTCCATCTCACCTTCCACATTCAGTGGAGCCTCTTAGGAACAGAGAAGTCAGAGGAGACATGCAGGACCACACAGAGAGCTGTGTGCTAGGGCAAAGATCCATGCCTGGCTAAATTCATACCTTCCATGGGAAAGCACTTCTCTCAATAGGGACTTTCTGCCACTATTGCACCACACAGACTGATCCTTCTACCTTCTTTTTTTCCTGTCCAGCGCCAGGACAAGGAGTAATGGATGTTAACTAAAACACCCGTAGTTCCACCTCAACATGAGGAAGATCTTCTTTCCATGGAGGGTGGCAGAGCACTGGAACAGCTGCCCAGGGAGGTTGTGGAGTCTCCTTTTCTGGAGACATCCCAAACCCACCTGGATGCGTTTCTATGTCCCCTGCTCCGGGTGACCCTGCCTTGATGAGGACTTGGACTGGATGATCTCCAGAGGTCCCTTCTAACCTTAACTAGTCTGTGACTCTGCTGGATGACTGAAAGTCTCCATCAGCTGAGCCTGATCCAGTCTTCAGCATCTTCATTCTCCAAGGTCCTTTTGCAGACACTCACCAACAGGTGTCTGTCACAGCCAGAGCCCCCTCCCCACGTCTGCACTGCACAGAGCCCAGGGAAGCAAAGCAGGATCTGGCTGTGCTGCTCAGGAACACGGACCCTTTCCATTATACAATAATTAAATTGCCTGTAATTATGTTCTTGACAGTGAAATGCAAGCAGTAAATGATCCTCACATTCTGCGCTCCCTCCCTCTTCCCAGGACACCACCACCCCCCCTCCAGCTGCCCCTCCCCTCTAAATGCTGAATTATTTTACAGTTGATAGTTCCTTAGATTTGCCGACCTTTAAAAGCTGAACACTACATGCCCGTTGAATTTTAATCAATTTATTTTTTTCGACTGGAAATGTCAGACTTCTGTACGGAATTACTTGGTGCCGGCTGATGTGACAAAGACTCAAAGTTCAGCATCTGAAGGCGCGGAGGAGCAGCGAGTTGCGTGCATTAGCACAGATAATTTGCAGGATGTGAAAATGAGAGCAGGAGTGAGGGAGCATATATTTTTCATTAGCTTTGGTTTAGAGGGTTCGGGAACCTGCATTTATTTCATCCGGCGAACTCTGGCCTCATTAAATCCAGACGGTGGCCGGTAATGACTGGAAGTAAGAAGCTGCGAAGGCCACTAAAGGGCAGGAGGTAAAGGGAGTTCATCGTGGAGCGTGGAGGGGACCTTGGTGGGAGAGCAGCAAACTCTGCTGTGCCCACTCTGTGGTACCGAGCGTGCCACAGGAGGGATGAGGTGCCCAAACCATTTGTCAGCCTCCACTGGTGCAGTTCATTAGAACAGGTTCCAGCACACGCTTCACTCTGGTCCTGGAGACCCTGGGTGTGACCTGAAGAGCCCAGCAAAGGTTTCACCTGCTGTGCCAGCCTTTCTCTGCCTAAGCAGATTAACCTTCTCATTAGCACCGAGCTTGGCTGGCATTACCTGGAAGGATTACACATTTCCCAGCTGGAGCCAAGCCCACATGCAAAGGAGGGAAGAGGCTTAATTGTAAACAGAGTCCTGCAGACTGAGTCCTGCTGCTGGGGTAGCCCATGGCAGTGAGTGTACACGCCAGTGAGGAGCCTTCTTATCTGTACTGGGGTTTTCTGGCTTTGGCATTGCATTTGTGAGCAGTAGCTCCAGCAATGCTGGGGGCTCTCTGCCTCCCTTCTGAGCAGGGAGTTTCTCTACCATCAGTGGCTGGGACGCTCCACATCAGTCCTGCCTTGCGTCACCTACTTCCCCACTATCAGTCATTCAGGCATAAGTTATCACCTTCTGGTTTCCTTCTGTCAGCAGCCTCTGGTGTTTCCCTGCAGTGTTGTGGTCTGCTCCAATCCCGGGCCGTGACAGCCCTACAAACATGTTTCTGTCCTATTAAAATTTAATTCCGTCTTTGGAATAGAGACTTCTCATCACACACAACCGGAAGGATAAATGTTTGCTAAGGTGACAAGGATTGAGTATATTTAATCTTCCTTCCTTCTCTTTAAAAAACTGTGCCCGTCGTTGCCTCTTGGCACAGGTACATTAAAATCAATAATGAACCTTACAAACAGATCTGTGATAAAATATGGTCTTTCCTTCTCCACCGAGCTGTAACAAGCAGCTTTCTCAAAACCATGCACGTACTTGTGTGCAGCAAAAATAATGTGGGGACTGCGTGTTGGTCCAAGGAAAGTTCCAGGAGACTGGGTAGGTTGAGGTGCTTCAAACCCAAATGTCCTGCCAGTGGCACAAACCACATGTACTTAGAGATGCAACTTTTTGGCTAACATGAAGGGTCATTCTTTGTGTGTCCTAATCTTAGACCATCTCTGAAGCTTTGCAATCTGCTCTGTGAGGCCGGGGCCAAGAAAGCTTTGGTCTGACACAGCACCACTGATCCTTTATTATGCCTTCGTTTGCCTGAGATGGATTTTAATTGGAAAATGCCTGTGGGTGGACGTCAGTTCTTTCTTGAGGATGAACCAGGTTAGATGAATTCCTAGCTGGGACAAGTCTAATGCAGAACTGACACAAGGTGAGACACAGGACTGTCACCCAAAGTGTGATGGGGTCTATCAAACTATTATTTACACCAGCCTTGCTCTGATCCAGGCTGAGGCAGACTTGAACCTGTGTTTACCTTGTCTTAGGTAACTCTGCTGATCACAAATACATTGATTCATCTGATGGAACTTGTTATTTGTGCCTTTCCTCTTAGGTTCAGTCCATAAAACTTTGAGATATCATTTTTACCCTGAAGAAGATAAAAAACTTCTTTGAATCTTGAGTTTTGCAAGAAAGAGAACCATTCCCGCTGTGTAGCTTTTTTATTTAGCTTAGAGGTCCCGCTTCTCAAATCCTCCTGTATGAAAAGCCCTCAAAGAAGACAGGGAGCCTATGGAAACCAGCCCAGCCCCAGCTTACTAACTATTCATCAGTCTTCCCTTTAAAGGAGGCAAATGTTGTTATCCTCTTTGCCAAAAGGGAGTGTGAACACATCTGCTCCTCCACCCACCCTCTTGGCACCCCCTCCCAGTGCAAACTCCCACAGCTCACCCTCTGTCACAGCTCCACAGCCCACTACCAATGCCTGTGTTCAAGCAAGGTCTTGCTCTTCGTTTACAGCCCTCTCAGTCGCTCAGATGGTCCCTTCCCTGGCCTTTTGCAGCCTCCCTTTGTTTCAGGTTAAGCAAATGTCAGGCTCATTTGGCAGTTCCTTGCCCCTCCTTGCTGTGCCTCAGCCATTAGTGGTCCTCTCAGTGCTGCAGGAGGCTGACATTTACATGGAGCCAGGCAGGAGATAACAGCAGTTCTGTTGGGCTCTGCTAATCACCAGTTATGTCCAGCCTCAGAAAGGAGCTCAGGTAGCCAAGGCTTATTTTCCTCATTTCTTCTTTTCCTCTCTTTCACGTTCTCACATTCCCATCTGTCTCTGTCTGGTCCTCCCCCCTCCTGCCCCATCACCACTTATCTACTGCCTATGCTGCTAAGGGGTCATTCAATGAAATACAAGTTAAAATAAAAAACCAATTCCATGAAATACAAGTTAAATTTTGGAGATGAGATTAGAATTGTCTGATTTTCTTTTTCCTCCATGCATGATCATCCCTCCCAACTCTCCCCACCCTTTTTGAACCCAGTGAGGAAGATGCCAAAGCCCATTGGCAGAGCTGATGATGAGCAGGGTCTGGGTGTGGGATCAGCCCTGCTCATCTGGGAGATCCTGGGACAAGCTGCCTGTCAGGGGTGAGGTAAACTCAGTAAAGAAAGCAGGTTCTGCCCATTGCATTTTTCTAGTCCAAACACAACATCAAACTGTAAAAAAGACCTGACATTTCCCCTTACTGGAGAATTTTGTGTATATGGGGTTGTTTGACAAGGAGATGGATTAGGTGGCATCTAGAGGTCTGTTCACCCCGAATTTTCTATGGTGCTGCAAGGCTGACATTTCAGGATCAGACCAAGACTGAAGCAGTGGTGTCTGCAGGGCTCTACTAATCACAAACTTCACCCAGATTTGAAAATGAGTTTTGACCAGAGCTATTGATTTCCCTCTCTGCTTTGCTTCTCCAGTGTGTATGCATATGTGTGTGTTTGCAATTTTAACCTGAAATACTGGAAGGCACCACGCCCTCCTCTTCCTGACTTCCCTGCACCTCCCGTTTGAAGCCCCAATAAGGGACTTCATTAAAAAAAAGCAAACTGCAGCAGTCAGGAAGTGCAAGGGGAGGAGAAATCAGAAGAACTGATGAGGACAGCAAGTGTTTGAAAGCTGAAGAAGAGGAGGAGCTGTGGCAGATGTTGCAGATGTTGACAGCTGTTGCTCAGTGCGTGGGTGTCACATCAGCCCACCCCTACAGAGAAGAACAAGCCCACAGATTAAGCCTTTGTGCTGTCCTGTTCTATTTTAGTTGACACCTCTCCCCAGGCCTGTCTGTCCTGTTCTCAGAGTCATCATCCACCACAGTCAGTGCCTGTGCTCCATTCTCTGCTCTGGCTCTCACTGCTGTGTCCGGTGACTGTCAGCCAGCTGTGAACAACTGGGGAAAACCATCTTTATTCATATGACTGAAGTCCTTTAAAAACATGAAATCAATCCAGTCTGTGTTTTGTGTATTAAAAAAAAAAAACAAACCACTTGTTTTGTAGCCTCTCTCTTTTCCCTCCTTGAAATTTGCTTGTTTTCCTGGAATGACACTTTGCTCCATCATCAGAAAGGGAGTGCTGACATATATTCTTCCTTCTCCATATTATACTTCTCCCTGTTAAGTTGTCTTTTGCCAGCCTCCAGCAGGTTTTCTCTGAGGTATCAGGATATTCTGAAGCTCCCCCCTGCAGAAGCAACTTTCCCCTCTGGCCCCAGCCTTACCCATCACACCAAAAATCACCTTAATCCTTCTGGTGCCTTCCTTCCCCTTCTTCTCCCACTTGACCAAAGGTTAGTAAGGGTTTAAAAAGGAAGGGTTTGTATAGGCAGAAGTTAAAGGCCAGGGGTCCCTCTAACCTTAAATCTACCCCATATTTAAATTCATTATTCTCTCTTTATTCTTTCAGTCACTGAGTATTTTCTCCCTGGGACCTTCACCTTATCCTGTATGTAACACTGGACCCTTTTGACAGAGGACTTGTGAATTGTAACATAGGAGACTGTATTCTGTAGGACAGTCATTTCAGTTTGTGCAGACAGTGATCTTTTCTCTTTTGATCTGGACTCCTCTGTGACCCCTTTGATCCAACTTTTTTTCCCACTCCTGCTTCCAAAAGTCAGAAGAAGAAAGTGAAAACCCCCCAGCCCCTGTAGCTACAAAGGTGTGACCCTCTCACCACAAACTCTCCAGCAGCCACCACATGCAAATTTTTATAGCCCATCAACAGAAGGATCTCAAGGCCAAATGGAAATTGAGCAGCTGCTTGAATCGCTTGAGGGGAAAGAAATCCATTCAAAGAGAGTTATTGTTATTATTTTAAACATTCAAATGAATGACCCAATCGATTTCAGGCCTCTTTGTTCTGTGAGCCCTCGCCAGGAATCGCTGAGTGCTCCAGCTGCAGGACTGGCAGCTCTGCCTTGGGGAATGCAAAGCACGGCTGCAAGTGCAGCTTCTCACCCCCTCCAGCCCCTCTGGGGTTGTCATCTCCCTGATCTCCTGTCCTTCCCAGGCCATGGCATTCAGAGGACTTCAGCAGGGTAATGTATTTCCCTGAAAATCCCTCTGCACTGGGTGCAGGGGGAAGAGTCCTGGGAAGTCAGAGCAGAGTACAGCCCTTATCACACTCATGCGGCTCTAAAAAAACCTTTTATGTAGAGAGGCAGAAACAAGTAGGTCACCAGAGGGACTTCTCCTCAGCCCATGATAGCAGAGTCATCTGTATGCTGCTGTGTCTCATATTGGCTTTGCATAATGTGACTAATTGATGGATTTTCATAGTGTGTGACTAGCACTGGACTGGACTTCAGTGCATTTCCACTTTGAAGACTCTAACTAGAGACCCTCAGCTTAATTTTAGTAATCAATTCTCCAACTAGGGCAAGGCTAAGCCGGCCACCCACCTCTTGCAAAGCCACATGTGCCACTCCTCATCTTTATTCTCCTTCTTAGTCCCTTGACCGCTGACCTCAGCAGCAGCAATCAGCCTCTCTGGCCCTGTCATTATCCCTGCTGTAATGATGAAATAATAGCTTGCTGCTTCAGGCTCTCCATCAGGATTGTCCCGAGTGCAGATGGCCTGGAGCGCTGTCCAAGCGAGGGGAAGTGCCAGGGGATGTATCCACTGGCTGCAGGAGCATCTGCAGGCTCAGTGGTCCAGCTCAAATGTCCTTCCTCAATGGCACTTCTGCACACCCCTCGGGGACAGAGCTGCCAGCGGGGTTCCAGATGCCATGTGTATCTCTGAGAGTGCAGGTCCATTCCCTCCCTCTCTGTCCCACAGGAAAGTCACCCTGAATGTGTTTATCAATTTTTTTGGTGAGGTGTAGGATCCTCATCAGGAGTCAGTCCACCTTCCATGCACTGCCCTTGGAAAAACTACTTTTTCTCTCTGTACAGCTGTTTACCTGTCTTATCTTTTCTATGTGTGTCGGTCTTATTAGTGCTGACTGCAAACTTCGTTAAGACTGAGGTTGTCTACTCGAAGTATTTGCATAACACTTATCATGAGAAGACATTCAGCTCCTATATTAGCTGTGTGAGTGTCTGGCTGTATAAGCTGCAAGAACAGGGCACTGCAGGGCATCACACACTGCCCTCTGTTTTGGATAGGGCCTTTCTACAGAGTTCAGCACCTGGAAGGTCCTCGTTTCCACCTGGAAGGACCTTGTTTCCACTTCTTTCCAGGCTCCATAGAGTTGGCATCCCCTGCAAAATTCGAACTAACTTCCCTGCCCAGCCACCTCTTGTTTGTTTGTTATTTTAATCTTCCTCCCCAGTCCACAGTGTGAAGAGAAAGGGCTGATTGACAGCTTAACTGTTTCAAATCAATAGAAAGAGCACTTGGAGATTAAAGCAATTTAAACAAGGTGTTTATGTGGAGCTAAAACTGCACTTGAAGGAAACAAGCAAAGGAGCTGAAGGAAGTGGGTCAGGTGCAGACACAGGGAACCTGCCCGAGCAGAGGTAAGATTACAGCAATAGGCTGGGCTGGCTTTTCATCACAAAGAGATCACTGCTTTCCATAAAAGAGGCCTAATCTCGAAATTGCTTTAGCTTTCGACTGATTGTTCCATCGATTTAGACACAGGGGCCCTGCCCCTCCTTCTGTCCGGATGCTCTAATCTCTGGCACATCTCTCTCTTTCAGGTCCCGAGCCGCTGTTGTTGTCACGGGGCTGTACAAACATCCCTCCCAGGGAAGCACCGTCCGCACCTCGGAGAGGTGACTGTTCTCTTTGCTGGGCTGGAGAACAGGGGCAAACCCCAGCAGTGCTGTGTCTCCTGCCTCTGGCTGATGGAGTACCTCAGGGGCAACTCTGAAACCATTGCAAAGATCCCATTACGTTTTTTAATCAATGCAAAGGCCCTGTCCCCTTGCTAAATTGCTTGATCTCCTCCCCTTCCCAGGCTTTTAGGTAATTGCTGTAGATGAGCACTACTGCATATCAAGGAGAGCTGAGCCAGGGCTATTGATCAATCCAAATGTGCTGTTGGCATGGCTTAGAGGAGCTTTACTAACTTACCCCAGGGGCAGATCAGGTTTTTTTTAGGCAAATCAAGCAAGTTTCATGTTCTTACTGCTTTGCATAGCCCTAATGAGGTGGTAATTGAATCCTTCCTTCCCTGTCACCCGATGTATGATGGCAATATTTTGTCCTAGGAAGTGCCAATCTTTCTCCAATGGCCATAGAAAAAGTCCTGGCAGTTGGTTTATACTATGTGCTTGATTTCTGGACAGCTGAAGTTTGGGGGGCAGGATCCCACTGAGTCTCCCATAAGGGAGCAACACCATATTGAAGTAAATCAGTCAGTTCTCCCTGCATTGACTGAGGATCTGACAATCCTGCAGGAGATGCACAGGAAACCTGCTCCAGAAAGCTGGAACTGGAGAGTGAACAGGTGCTTGGGGAAGCTCGGTGTAAAGGGCAGGAAAATCTGTAATTACAAAATCTTCAGTAGATCTGCAGGTGTAGAACAGCAAAACCTCCTGTCCTCCAATCCAGACACAGAGGTTGTCAGCTTTTGGGGCCACCAGAGAAGACACAAGTCTTCAGGCCAGTTTTACAGCAACCAGGCTGTCCTGGAGCAATTCCCTATTTCTCTCAGTCTCAGGGAGGTATAGTCAGGTCCTAAGTTTTTAGCACGGACTTGAGAGCAGAGTGAGTGGTAAAATTACTGTTTACTTTCTGTGTCACCGGAAACACGCAGTGGGATTCTGCCTCTCTGGCTTCCCAAGAGCATCAGGTAGAAACATCTGCTCCTTTGGTGGGTTAACAGAGAGTGTTTTCAAGGCCACCACAGCACTGATGTACCCTCCTCCTAAGTGTTTGTTATTTTCTTGGTGATAAGTGTCCAGCTGAGATAGTGGCTCAGCTGGTGCCACAGGAGCTGTCACAGCTCCGTGCAGTTGCTGTGCCTGACAAAGGCAGAGCCCACCTGGACGACGTGGTGCTTGCACTGGAGCTGTGTTTTTTGGCTCTTCAGCTCCATGTCAAGCTTTTCAGATGTCCTGCCCTGTACTCTAGGCAGTGCTTGCTCTGAGGCACAGCGAGAATATCTCATGGATTTTCTGGGAGCATGGGCCCTTGCACCTTGGTGTGGGACATGACCAAGGCCAGGTTGGATGAGGCTTTGAACCCCGTGGTTTAGTGGAAGGTGTCCCTGCCCATGGCAGAGAGCTGGAATGAGATCACCTTTAGGTCCCTTCCAACCCAAACCTGTCTGTGATTCTACGATTCAGGTGACTGGAGCAGTTTGGAAGAGTTCAGATTCATCCTGCCACAGATACAAAGAGCTTTACTGCTTTGTGAGTCCAGTTTATGATCTCTGAGTCAGGGATCATGATAATTACTTGACACAGCATCATTTTGAATGTGTTTTACTGGAAGTCCTGCCTGGTGCCTGACCCAGGCGTTTGAAGCAGTCAGTTTGCTCTGCAGGGAGGGGACGGTGGCCTGAGGGTGAAGGGACAGAGCTTTTGGAGATGATTAATTATAAGGAGCTTTATTTAACCAGAGGCTGAAGGTCTGAGTGTCGGTTGCCATGTAGAGTCCAGAGTCACCCAGGCACTGGCAGGGAGGCACAAGCTGTGAAACAAAGCCTCAGCACGGCCTGTCACTGGTGGAAGGTGTCCAGCTGAAGCAGTGCCAGCTTGGGCTCCTGCCATGCAGGGTCCAGTCTGGCAGCTCCTCTGTGCTGTGCAGACAGGGTTTGGCTGGGGACCCTGGGGTGCACACAAGCACAGCTTGTGGGTTTACGACTCTGGATCAGTCTGACAAGGGGACCCTGTGGCTGCAGATCCGTTCATCCACAGCAGCAGGCACTGGGAGCAAGATCTATCCAAATCAACCCAGGAGAGCATGAGTTATACTCTTGAAAAGCTGGCTTTGCCCCACACACCCTGCTTTTCATTTGCTGGCAGGTGTTGGCCATGCAGGTTGCTCGGAGGACAGGGGAGTTTTGCATGGGGACAGTGAAAATTTGGGATTAATTCAGCATCAGCTTCTACAAGAACACCAGCCTCCCGTGGGCTACTCCCTCTGAAATGGGCTGGGAGCTTCCTGGAAATGGGGAGAGAAAAGCATCACATTTGCAGCTTTAACCCCCCTTCCCTGAGGCGTGTGTTGTAAATCCTGGGTCTGTGCCATTCCTCCCTACCCACCCAGAGCCCCAGCACATACATTATCTGCCAGCTGACAGATTCAGCAGTGACAGATTAGTTGAGCTGGAGAAAGGCCATTTGGACCCTGGGACGCTGGTGGAAGAGTCCAACATCCAACAGCAGAGAGGTGTGTGTTCCTCTGGAAATCCCAGTGGAGCCACAAAACCCAGGGAAGCAAGAAAGGAGCCAGGGGATGGATAAAGGACATTTTACTTCAGGCTCTGAGCTGGCTTCTCCTGCCTAAGGCCTTTTTGGTGGCTTGAAGGCTAATCTCTCACCTGGGAAATGGTCTCCAGCACATCCCCACTACTTGGCATCCGACAGTGTTTCCCCACAAATACAGGCAGTAGGATGGCACAGCAAGTTTTCAGCCGTGCAGGGCAGGAAATAACTCACCCTGCACTACTGTGAGCCCATTCCCCACATCCATCATGCTGGCAAAGGCTTCCTCCTGGAAACAGGGAAGCTGTAGGGAGGTGCAAGTGTGGCTGCACAGGTTGGGAGCAATGTTAGGGAGATGTGAGAGCAAAGCAAGGGCAGCTCTGACCCCTCAGAGGATGCATTTGCATTGCCAGCCACTCATCTGTGCCAGTTTGAACCCACTGAGCACTTGGGCCATGAGTTTTGTGTGCTCATGGCATACAAAATATTTTGCATTTCACTGTGTTGCTTGTAAAAAGAAAAATGATTATGTTGGAGCTACAGGATGGATGTCTTCAGCAACATGCTGAATAAATACTGTGCCTTATTTATGAGACTTTAATTCTCCACCAAATTAGAATCTGACTAAAACATGAATCTATTCCCCAGTTCCTGGCACAATACAGAAAACAATGCCTGTTTAAATGCAGATTAATTCAATTTTTGAATGTAAAGACAGGTGGAAAAGGCACTGAATTCCCATGTGTGTCTAATTCTTAGGACTGTGACATTCTTAGGAATGTGACATTCTTAGGAATGTCTCCATTTAGCTGCTGGGGAAAAGGTGCAGCTTAGCACCTGAAGGTGCAGATGAAACATAGACCAAGGGAGATGGAGATACCCAACAAAGTGCCCTATTTCCTCACTGTGTGTGCCACATCCACGACATCTTTCCTGGACTCAAATATGCCCTCCTGTCATAGCCTTCCTCACCCAAACATGAGGAGCTGCTTGTGTAGACAGCAGGGGCATGACCTTGGGAATGAAACACCGTGGTTCTCCCTGGGAAAAAGCAGGCTGTGAAAGGAGCTCCAGATTTCCCAGCTCATCTATCTCATGGATCTGTGAAAATCTAGAGGGTGAAAGGTTGTACAGGCTGCTCCTGGTGCTCTTTGTATCCATGGAAATACAGTTCCCTCGGACTTGCTTTTAGGAAGCTCAGGAAGTGTTGCCTGATGTGGGGCTGATCCCCATGGGGAGGGTGCCCTGCTGAATACCCATCTCAAAATGGGGCCCATGGGGTCTGTGAAATGTCAACCACAGAGGAGCCTCTGTAGGAAGAGGGACTATCAGTTGAAGGCCACCAAGTGCCACTGCTGGCCAGTCCCAGCGGAGAGGGAGGAGATCTGTGTGCAGGGAATGGGGTGGCTGTTGCATTCCAGGGTGCAGGGAACAAGGATTTCCTTAAGCCAATGAAGAAGTGTGGCCTCAGAGCCTGCAGGGAAACACAGTGTTGTTCAGTAAACTGAAGTTCTGCACTGGTGTCCCACTGCACTGCTGAGCCCCTGCACACCTTATGGCGGCTGCCAGCAGGCACTTCCAGGGGTGGTGGCAATCACCCAGCCTAATACAGCTCCCAGGAGTGTGAAAGGTGATGGGAGAAGATGGAGAAATTTCTTTCCTAAGGCTATTCTTTCTGTGCATTCTGAAGTTTGAGATTTCCATTCCCCCATTCACAGGTATAATCACATGCTCTTAATGGCTGTAAAATTACAGAGCTCTTTCTTAACTCCAGCTACAGCACATCACTCTCTGACCTCCTGCAGCAGTGAATTACATGAACTGACTACACAGTACATCAGCTCTGGTGGGTTCTTTTTCTTTTGACCTGTATTAAATTTGCCTAACCATTAATCTAATCGAATAAGACCACAGTTTCCATATTATGATTCTAAGGCAAGAAGAGCAATAAATTCTTTTTCACTAAGGCTCTCATAATTCTAAAATACTCCTGCCATTAACATCCCTCCCCAGGCTAAGTACCTTCTGAGAGTTCCTGCCACATGGGGTAGTCAGAGATAAACCCCATTTAGGCCTTCAGTTACTTTTGTTTCCCTTCAATTTTTCAATCTCAATTAAACATTGACATCTTCCCCAGTGTGAAATGACCCAGAGCACACTGCACTAAAGTCTAAGTATATCCAGGTTTGGCCAAATATTTTCTTCAACTTCTGGGAGACATTAGCAGAAGCTCTTTACCTGATAATGAAAATTTGAATCCAAACTCCCAAAGATCAAGTTTCTTTTTGTCCCCTGAAGCAGTCAAGCTGTCCTGTGACTGTTCTCCAATATCCTCAAGCCTGGAGAAACATTTGAAAGCCCCTTTGCTGTCATAATTTTGATGATCCAAGGTGATCCAATCAATAAAGACTTACTTTAAGTTGAATATGTTGCTAGAGCCCAGGAACTATCCTGGATGTTTCACCTCTTTGGAGTATCAAAGCCAACAGGTTTCAGGAAGCAGACCCTTCCCCTTGTTGGTGAATAACACATTGAAAAGACTATTCCTGGTATAATATTAAACACAGTGCATCTTTCCTTTTGTTCATCACACTCTTCCTTGGATTTTATAACCTTTGCTGATCTCAGACCTCTCATATCCTGTCTGGTCACTGCTCTGCCTCAGTCAGCAAACCCCAACTGCACCACTATCAGATCTCCTAAAAGCCTTTTTGAAGGGGGAAATCCAGACCAGTCTCTGCAATGACACTGCCCTGAGATTGCAGAGGATCTCAGAGCAATCTTAAAAGGCAGCAGAGCATCATTAGCTGTGTTTCACAGATGGCAAGCACAGGGAAGGAAATGATTTATTTGAAGTCATACCTCAAGGCGGAGATAGAGGCAGGAAAGGAGCCCAGGAGTCCTGACTTCCAGTTCCATTAGAGAGTGTAAGTGGAAACCACCAGAGTGCTTACAAGGCTCTCCAGGTACAGGGAACTCCAAGGCTGCTCTGGCAGACCTGGCTGCTGGCCAGCTGGAGAAAGAGAGCACATATGGGGCCCAGCTGAGATAAATGAAATCCTCTCCTGGGAGTCTCAGGCTTAATTGGCTGGTTTATGACCAAGTCAGCTCACAAAAATCTCAGGCCACATCCCTTTGCTGCAGCTGAGCAGGTTGTGAAGTCCAAACCAAGTCCCATTAACACTGCTTGAGCCTCCAGAGACCCTCTTTCTGGTTTGTGCTTAGCAAAATGTGTCCCTTCTTCCATGAGATTAGCCTTTTTTTTCTTTTCTTCTTTTTTTCTTTTCTTCTTTTTTTCTTTCCTTTTTTTTTCTTCCCTATGAACTCATTTCAGTGGCAAGGGAAACAACCAAGAAGAGATTTTTTTGGGGCCATGAGCCTTCTGTGTGGATAAATACAAACATGTTCTCCCAACAGTCCCCCTGCATACACCTTCCATGCCAGCTCCAGGTCCTCAACAGAGACCTACACTCCAGGCTGGTTCTGAAAAGCTCTGTCAAGAAACCTGCTGTCCCCTACCAGATGTGACCAAGAACATGACACATGCACATGGTTTGCTTTTCTCTGTCCATTTGCTTTTCAATACTGGCATCACTTTCGCTTTGTTTATAAATCTCCTTCTTCTCCTTCAATGTCCCCTCTTCTCCTTCTCTCTCTCCCTCTCCCCTCCTCTCCTGGGCTAAGCCATAACATCTCTGTGCCCAGGCAGTTTGGCAAGGGGAGCTGTACAAATGAATTAAGGGGGGTCATGAAGTTTGAGGTATTTTAGTGGCATAATTACAGTCCTTGAGGACCTGGGTTGAGTGCTGGGATCCATCACCAAGCAGAGCAGCTGCTCCAATTCAAGGGGTGGCTGTGGCTACCAGAGTGAATGTCCAACAGGGATGACAATGGAGTCAGGATAAGGTCCAGAAAAACAACAGTCAGGATGAAAAGATCTCCCTGGAGACAGTTGTTCTGACTGATATGCACCAGCCCTTGCTTAATGCAGAGCCCTGTGGCCTTATAATTGCACAAGGTGGTGGCAAAAGGGACAAGGAAGCTCAAATCATTTCAGGGGAGGCACAAGCCTTCATGGCTGGAGAGAGGCAGGAGGATACACCCGCAGCAGGAGCTGTGTGGCACGGGAAGGAACTACAACACTGAGCAGAGGAAAGCAAATATCCGACATGCAACACCCTTGGGGATCAGTCTGTGCTTCCACCATCATGATCCCTCCCTGTCACTATCCTGGGAGATAACCTTGTGCCACCCTCCCTTCTCGTGTGTCTCAGCTAAAGGCAAACTGCAACCCTGCCAGTGGAGACACATCCCGCTTATGCCTTGCTGTAATGCAGCTCCCAGCCTAAAAATCCCACTGAAGACAGACCTCTGACTGGCAATGAAGATGTGTTTCAATTTTTTTTTGTTTCCTTTCCTCATTTTCAGGGCTGCAAGTGGCAAATCAAAACTTTTCTCCAGCGCGGAAACGCAACCTGCAGAGTTTGGTGATGGAAAGGGCAGAGCAGGGCCCTGCTCCCACAGTTTGTTTCTTGTTTTTTTTTTTTCTCTGAAAGTGCCTTGAGTGTTTTAGACTTTTGCTGTTGTCAAAGGTGGCAGACAGGGCAGTGCTGTTATTTTGCTGAGGGAGAGGAATAGAAATAAAAATAATAACCATGTGCCTTCACTGTGACTCGGAGTCGTGGGAGGGAGCACAGAATAAAGGAGGACCCAGGACCTTGTCTGCTGCCACCCCATGTGAATTCAGGGGGTTTTGTAGCATTTTAAATATCAAATACCACCTCAGGTAGTCTGGTGAAGCCTGATACTTCCCTGTCAGGCACCCAGATATGAGAGGAGGTCCTCCCTCTGCACGGGTTTGGGTTGTATTTTGGAAATGGTTAATCACTTGGTGTTACTTTTTTTTTCTTTTTTTTTTTTTCTTTTTTTTTCCCCCAAGGTTCCTAATCCAAATGCTTTGGCACCTCTAGAAATGATACTCTGAGGATTTGCTTTGTCTGGCAACACAGATACCTCCAGCAGTGAGCTATTTCCTCTTCTTTTGTAGACAGGGGAGAGAAACAGATACCTCTGGGGTGCAATTCATCCCGTGCTGGTGTCCAGAGCACGTGAAATGAATCATGCCCTTGACTTGCCTCTTGCATCCATGGACTGGAAAAGGCAGCCCTGTGCAACAAAACCAGACAAACAGCACTGTGGACATCCAGAATGAAGAAAGGAGACTCTCTGGGCACTTCATGAGAGACACTCCTTAAAGAAAGCAACCAGGAAGGATTATTTGGGAAAGGTTACCCAGCTTTGTGCAGATAGTCTGTATACCATTCCCCTCTTCTTTAGCTGTTAACTGGCATGGGAGAAGTTCCAGAGAAGTAAAATGGTTCCATAAGCTGAGGGGATACAGCCCCTGAAACAACTGAGGCGTGAATACAAGTCAGACCAGGATAAGGAGAAATGGTTCCCTGCCTGCTGGTGGAAGACACAGGGAAAAAAGAGAAGGTATTTCATTCTGAGGTTTTCCTTTTACACCTGCAATGACAGGGACTGGCCTTGCTAGCCAGGAGGAGCACTGACATTGCTGTGCTCCCAGGCAGGGCTCTTTTCCCTTGAGTTTTTCCCAGTACTCTGGCACAGAGGCTCAGACTCCCAGCACATCACCTTTTTTGGGGGGCTGGGGGGCGGGAGGCAATCTTGCCTCAAAGGGTGCCCTACTTGGCTTGGGCTGCAGGTCTCCTCCACCCCATCCTCACAGGATGAGAGGAGACACTTGGCTGCTCTTCCACTGGCCTCAGGATGGAGCCAGAGCAGCGCCTGGCCGAGGAGTGCCAGGGGACCCCACCTGCCAGGGAAGGGGCGTGAGCATCCATGCGGCTCGCTGTAATTTCTCTAATGGCTTTCTTTGGCTTGATAGATATTGAAGGAAGCTTGTTGCCCGGGCAATTTCCATGGAGAGATAATAAGAGATCATTTTCAAGTGAGCAAAACTTTAATGGCACATTCTGGTAATGAGGCAGCAAGGAGAGTAATGACCAGAGACCTCAGAGTGCGAGCACGTCGTGAGAGGGGGGAGAACTCTCAGTTCACTGCTCAAGGCAGGCTTCTGAGGCCTGATCTGTGTCCCCTTGAATTCAGCCTGGTGTGCTGCTGACTACAGGGAGAGGAAGATTAAGACCCCAGTGCTGGTAATGGGGCTGGATGGTTCCACAGAGATGCCTCAGTGAATTCAGTGGGGGAGCAGGAAGACTCTGGTGGGGCTCAGGCACCAAATGCTCCAACATTTTCCTTCAGCAGAAGGTAATTTGGAGAAAAAAGTCGAAGGAGAGCTGGATACTCCTGTGCACAATCATGTGCTTTCCCTCTGAAACCAATGGGAAATATTTTAGCCTCTGTGTTTCAAGGCACCATGTTCCTAGATGGGAGGGAAGGGTGTGTAGCAGAGGGTGAAGGTCCTGTCTTGTTTAAGCTCTTTGTTCTGTGACAGGCATCTTCAGACATTCTTAGGAAGCAGATCTAAAATTCAGGGATGGTGGTAACAGCAGAGGGTTGAAAGGCAGAGATCAAGGGGCCATGGATAAGGAAAGACAATGATAAAGGAAGACTAAAAAAAGCACTTATTCCCTTCAGCTTTTGTATCCAAGGAGGAACTGTACCTGTTCCTCTGGCCAATTATGTGAGTGTAAATATGGAACACAGCAACCAGTATAAACATAAAAGCCACTTGTGAATTAGGAGAGCAAACTGTGCCCATGTTAGACCTGTGCAAAGTCACAGAGTGAGAAAGACCACAGGCTGCCTACGGTGCAGGGTTGTGTTTTCTAGTCAGTTCTGAATCTCAGATAAATCAAGGAAAATTTGCCCAGGAATTAAACTACAGAAGAGGCTGTGGATGTCCTGCCTCCTCCTGGAGGTATGAAGCACTGTCACGCCTCTCAGTTCCTCGAATTCATCTCTGCAGCTTGGTTTTGGCATCACTTTTAAGGAGGGCTCTCAATCAGCTGCTTCTTAAGGGCAGCCAAGGCCAGTTGCTGTTTACCTGCTCTCAAAAGAAGGAAGGTGAAGGGTCTGCTTTGCTCCAGCCTCGTTAACAGTTGTTTCATTAATCACAGCTTCCCCTTCAAAACCAGAGACAGTCTGTCCAATTAACATTAAAGCTCTGGCAGTTGCTTGTGACGGTGGGGAACTTTGCAACCATCACTATAAGTCTCACATTTTTAAAGCTGCTCACAAACAAACCAGCCTGGTCTCACCTTGTTAATACCCTGTTTGCATAAGGCCAGCCTCCTTTCTATTCACTTTTATGATGAAGCCCAGCCCAGCCCAGATCCCACTGTGCTTCTCCCACATACCTCTGTCCATCACATCCCACCACGCCCCTGGGATTATACAGGCAGCTCCTTTCCTCTGGATTACATCCCCAGCCAGGCTCTAACACTGGACTGCACCTGAACTGAGCTCCGTGGAGCCACAGGTCAGAAAGAATCAGCATATTAAAGTGGAGGTCCAGCAGAAAATGTGATGAATAATGTCTTGTCTCATAATGCCACATGAGCAGAGAACAGTAGAAGTAGGAAGGTGCAGAGAAAAAGTTACCCAGTTAACTCCAAGCCTCTCAGTCTAACCTTGACTCGAGATTTCAAAGTGAATTTTGAAGGAAAGAACAATTAAATACGCAGAGATAAAGGGGAAATGAGATAAGATGCAACATGGGTTTACGAAATGTAGATTGTGTCAGACGAACATGATAGCTTTGTTTTGATAAGATACCTGATTTTCTAGACAAAGGAAATGCTGCTGATCTCCTTTATCTAGACTTCAGTAAGGTATCTGATAGGTGCCATGTGGGAAATTATTAGTGAAGCTGGAGGAAAGAAGGATTAGTAAACTGTAAGGTGAGGTGCAACTCTCTGGAGGGAATTTACCGAACGAGTTTCTCACAGAACAGTTTGGGAACTGATCTTTTCTTCTTGCGGATGATCTTGGCAATGAAAGCAGGATCCTGAGGCTAAAATCGTCCAGTGACACAGAAATGGAGGTTTTGACAATGCAGGGAAGAACGAGAATACAAGTCTGAAAGAACTAAGTGACCTTGAGAATCAGAATAATGGAAATGAGAGGGAAAACAGAAAGTTTGAGATGACAGGGCATGAATGTGAAGATTTGTGATAGCCTCAGATGTAATATAGGAGATGATGAGCTGGAAATGGTCGAGGGCTGTGTGGTCCAAGTGACTGCAGATTGACTGAGATGCCAGGTAAAGAAAGTCAAATGCTATTCCTGGATGTATCAGGAGGGGTATTTCAGCAAATATAGAAAAAAAATATGGTGTCATTGGCTGTTTCTGGCTTCTTAAGGTCAGGATGGATGCTTAACCTTGCATGAATGCAGAGGAAGGCTGGAAGATGATATGGAAGGTGGAAAACAGAGCACAGAGAGGAGAACAGAAGAGGTAGCAACAACATGTTTAATTTAGTAAAATGCACATTGACATGGGAGAAGTTCCAGAGAAGTAAAATGGCTCCATAAGCTGAGGGGATACAGCCCCTGAAACAACTGGGGCATGAATATGAGTCAGACCAGGGGCAGGAGAAATGGTTCCCTGCCTGCTGGTGGAAGACACAGGTACAAAAGAGGAGGTGTTGAAGTCTGAGGTTTTCCTTTTACACCTGCAGTGACAAGGACTGGCCCTGCTAGCCAGGAGGAGCACTGACGTTGCTGTGCTCCCAGGCAGGGCTCTTTTCCCTTGAGTTTTTCCCAGTGCTCCGAACAGCTTTCTCATTCCTTGTGCTCCTGAGAATCACTTCAGGCTCCTGACAGAGAGTCAGAACATCTGCGTGGGAAACTGAAGTGATGATTGCAGCACACATAGGAAAATCTCAAGTCTAGTGTGCCCAGAACAGGTGACAAAATCAGGAAAAACAGGTCAGGAGAGGAGTTAGCACAGTGTAAGAACACAAACTATCTGTCCAGGGTCCTGGTGATCTGCTTGCTATCCTGTGCTATCCCACTTTTACTGCTCTGTGTTAGCACTTCTTGCCACTTTTCCCCTTCCTTACATCAACATATGAGACAATCCCCTCTGTATTTTGCTGTCTGAAGCCGCCTAAAGTGTGTAAGCTGGAATTTGGAACCTGGTGTGCTGATACAATTTGCGCAGTGCCTGTTTTCCCCTCTCTGTCTGTTGCTCCTGTATTAAAGTCATTTTAACTAGAATAAGCTCTTTTCTTTTGCTTTCTGTTTGCCTCATTTTCAGGCCTTTTGTGAAACTGGGACAAGTGCTTTCTGATGAACTGACTATGGATTTGAGGAGCTCGCTGGGAAGGCTATTTACTGGGTGGGTATGAACTGGGCTTAAATCTAAAGGAACTGTTAATGCCTTGTCTGGCACAGGGCTATCACACGTGTCACAGCTTTGATTATTGCTTCCTGCCATGCTGGGAGGTCAATGTGAGACGAAAGAAGATTGGGAAACAGTCAGATTTGAGCAATCAAGGTGATATGTCCCTGGATGGGGCTGGGAGGGAGAGAGGGGAAGGCTTTGGTGAGCCTGCAGGTTTTTCTTCTCAGCTCTGGCGGAGCAGAACACATGCTGTAATTCCATGTAGATGCTGGTATCGTGGGGAGAAAGCTGTTTAAGGAAATTCTTGCAAAGTTTTTCTCCCCTGCTGTGCTGATTACATTAGCAGGTGCCAGCCATTGGGGAACCTGTTGGGCCCTGAGGAAGGAAGAAACACGAGCTGTGGTTTAGGGACTGTCAGTGACTTGTTGACTATTAAAAAATGCTACCTCTCCTGTATGTGAGGGGATTGAGGGCTGGATTGTGCCTTGGACATGGGTCTGCCTGTCTGTCTACCCCATTTCTTTAACTTACATGCAGGGGAAGCTTGTCCTTGTGATGTACGTGCTCCCCTGTATGTTGGGAACTCGGCTAAATCATAATTATCCCTTACTTTCCCTATCTGCAGCTCCTGGCTCTTTTAGCCTGAGTTATTTTTATGCACAGCACAGGAGAGAGTCTGATGGGCAGGACTGGGACTGGGGGTGATGGTTTAGCTTCAAAGGGGATGTGGACAAGCAGTTACAGCAAGCAGCAAGGGGCACCTTTGCTCCTTATGTTGTGTTCTCGTGCTTTGCCAGTTGCCCCAGGTGATGATTGAGTGTCCACAGAGTGGCTCACACACTCTCCTGGATCCACCCTTGCCATACCTCCTAAAAAATGCCATAATCTGTATTTGTCAGAACGGGCACAGGCAGTGAGAGTGGTCCAAAGTCAATATTTACAGCTGTAAAAAGCATTCAGGAGATTTTAGCATTTAGTGCTTGAATCAACATGGCACAAGATTTGGGTTATCTGATCCCTGTGTCTGATCCCTGTATCTGATCCCTGTGACAAGGAGCGTCCTTGTCCCACTCCATCAAAGCTGAAAGCACAGGTAGTTTCCTGATGGCTTCTGTGTTACCAAATTCTTCCCCTGCCCCTCTCCTTGCCCCAGCAGCTCAGGAGCAGGTCTGTAAGGGGAAGACAGCTCTGCTACAGAACAAGTCCTCTTTCAGAGGCATATGTAGAGTACCAGGCTTTCTCTCCCTGGGTGTGTCAAGTCCTTCTCCCCTTCCTACGGGATCCCCATGTTGGCAGGAGGATGGTGAAACTCCGAGTGTCAGTGCTTGTCCCCTTCAGAAAAGGTCAATGCCCAGCACTTGAGGGCTGTGGCACCACGACCTTTTCAAAGCTTGCACAGATGGCAGTGGCTCTGCAGAGAAAGGCCAGGGCAGGAGGGCAGCTGGCAGCCTCTCTAGCAGTCTGTTTTTGTGGCAAAACGTACAAGTCTCCCAGACACGAACACACTTATGGACAGCTCCTCAGCTGCTCTGAGCTGGTTGACAGCCAGTGACTTCAGTGGTGCTGCAGTGCTTGAACCAGCATTCAGCCAACCCTTCTCCTTCTATTTGCACGATGCTCCTCTGATCCTGAGTGAATATGAGTCAGCAGTGTCCTGGCAGCCCGAGGGGCTGAATGTGTCGTGGGGGTCATCAGGGCCAGCATCACCAGCTGGGTGAGGGAGGGGATTGTCTGGATCTGCTCTGCACTGGGGTGACTTCACCTCGAGTCCCAGGGGCAGTTTTGGCCACCACAATATAAGAAAGAACTAAAGCTGTTGGAGAGTGTCCAAAGGAGAGACTCAGAGATGGTGAAAGGTCTGGAGGGGCCATGTAAGTAGCAGCTGAGGTCATTTGGTTTGTTCAGCCTGGAGAAGAGGGGACTGAGATCAGACCTCGTTGGGGTCTGCAGCTTCCTCACGAGGGGCAGCTCCCATCTCTGATCTCTGTGGCCAGTGACAGGACCCAAGGGAATGGATGGAGCTATACCAGGGGAGGTTTAGGCTGGATATTTGGAAATATCCACCAGAGGGTGGTTGGGCACTGAACAGGCTCCCCAGGGCAGTGGTCACGGCCCCAAGGCTGACAGAGCTCCAGGAGGGTTTGGACAACACTCCCAGAGACAGGATGGGATTGTTTGAGTGTCCTGTGCAGGGCCAGGAGCTGGACTGGACAATCTTTGTAGGTCCCTTCCAGCTCAGGATATTCTGTGACTCTCTGCCCTCTGTGAGATCACTTGACACATTTTCTAATCATGCTCCAAGAGTCTGACTTTGCCCTGCCTGGTGCTTAGAGGGTCCTTCCCCCACGCAGGAGAGGTAACAAATGGAGCCATTTCTGCTCTCTCCACCTGGACTATCCAGTTTTATTATCCATCCTGCACACAGCTGACCCAGGCAAGAGGCTATAGAGCAGAAGGGAGAGGTTTAGCTGCCTGCTGTTGAGTGCCCTGCATGAGGCCACTGCTGGGGAGCACGAAGAGAGGTCAGAACTGAACTTGTAGGTGATGCACAGTGCTGGCTCTCTCAAAAAGATGCTCTGCTAACTTATTTATGCCTTGATATGAAGGCAAAAGTTAAATTATATTTGCTCTTCAGAACCTGTATACATCTCTCTCTGGGGATAAGAATTATCTTCCTCTTGTATCGGTATTGCAAAAACAGGCTGCAGGTGTATGGTTCAGAAAAGAAAAAAAAATAAATTCTCTTGGCCAGGGTCCTAGCAGCCACATTTTTCATGTGATTTTTGGATGTCTGGGTTTCAGGGTGAGATATGAAATTCTTTGCTAACTGTGTGAACTCAGGGAAACGCTTGTGTCCACCCCACAGGTTCAGAGCAAGGCTCGTGCTCGGATGCACAGCAGAAATGGGACCCAGATCCAGAGCTTTTCCAGAGGTGAGGAGAATAGATAAAGCAGACCCCCTGCCCTCTAGAGAGCACACATGGGTAAAATCACCTTACTGGCTAAATGAGATGAAGCATGAAGTAGGTTTAATGTGTGTGTTACATTCTTGTTAATAACAATATCTAATTGAGGCATCTGGCGACAACTTAATGGGCAGAAAAGCAAAAAATCAAGAGGGCTTTATTGAATTTTTCTTTCAACTCCAGCTCTTCAGGTTTGAATGAATCCATCATTGAAGACAGAGCCTTGTTTGTCTGATTCCCTCTTCAGCATAGCAGTGTAAGTTGTAGGTTTATTGTCTAGGAACTATCCCTTAAATTAAACTCGTCATTCTTATGAAGATGATTGCTTGAAGGGGAGATTAACCTTTACAGTGTGATGATGGAAGCTGTTGTTCATTTCAAGAGCCTGTGAAGACTGTTGGGAGCTGGAAGTTATGGAAACTGGACTGGGATTTGGCAACATAGATGAGAGGGGGAATGGAGCTTGTCTTTGATGGGGCTCCTCTCACTGATTTCATTGTGGAGTTACTATGTAGATATTAAAAAAGTGTCCATTTAAAAAGCCTAAGTCTTATTTGTATGTGTGTCTCGTGCAATAAGATCCCTATCCCTGCCTAGGAACTTTATGTGGTCCTAAATCAAAGAGGGGTGATTTATCAATAGCAGATAAATCTGATTTAGTTTTGTTTGTTACATGCTGTGCATTCCCTTTCCTCCTGCTGTTGGCTTGTAGAAGAGGAAACCATGTTGTCCACAGCCTCTTGCGCAGGAAAATCCCTTTGGATTATTCTTCCCATTATCTTTTAGTAAGGAAGACACAAAAGCTGTGACCATCAATATTACAAGCCCCTCAGACTGTGTCTGCACTGCAATCCTAAAGGATAACCTGGCTCATGCAGACAGAGCAGAGCTGGGTGTGCCCTCAGGGAGGGAAGCAGTTCTTCCAGGACAGCGAATCCCAACCCTCCCAAAAGGTGGTATGATGCCAGCAAGGACACCATAGCAGCCCTGACTGAACAGTTCTGTGTGAAATGACACTAAGTTGTTTTCAAGCTCTTCTGTATGTGATTGATCTCCTGTAACAGGACGTACAATTAGCCAGCAGCTCTGCTATTAATAACTATCCCCGAGAATGAGGATGAAATGAATTAGTGTCTCTGTGGATTATTGCCTTTTTCCATCTGACACTCCTCTAGATGAATGACACGGAACAAAAAGGGAATTTTAAGAGTATATAATTGAGTGTGTATTAGGGTTTATGAAGAGATTCCTACAATAACTGTCATGTTCCACCTGACGGAGTAGCTGTTATGTGAACATGCCAAAGAACCACTTTCCTTGCTGTGATCTTTGTTCTCACATGCTTTGCCTGCATTATCTGAAAATCTCCTTTAGCTGATGCCACTGAATGCAGCCTGAGTAATGACTTGAGTGCAAAATAAGGACAGGAATAAAGAATGAGGTGAACACTTACTGTCAGAGGCCTCAAATTGGGCACCAAAGCGAAAGGGGGCCCACTGTTTCAGAGGCAGGTAGCTTCTGCTGCTTCCACCAGTGACAGATTCTCTGGAAATCAGGACACATTGATTTATATCCTGTTGGAAACGTAAGATCCAGGTGCCACTGTGCTAGGCACTGTCAAACCTCTGCTCCAAAGGGGACAGCTATATCAGCAGAGGAAGCACTGGAAAGAAAAGGAGAGCATGGAGGGATGAAGTGACTTGCTTTGTTTGTCACAGTCAAGCTGCTGGCAGAGCCAGGAGAGGGGCTCTCTGGGATGGGTATCCCAGATCCTTAACTGGAGAGTCCTGGCAGGGTTGTCCTGCTGGATGAATGCCAGCGTGAGGAAATGGGATTCCTCAGAAATGAAAACTTACCTCCGGTTTTAAACACGGTTTTGTGGAGGGTGGAGCAAGGTGGAAACGGAGCCTTTTTGTGCCAGTTACTGGCCTTTGCTGAGGGTGTGCTGGGAACCTGTGACACCAGGACTGCACTGCTGCCCTGCTGCCTGTGATACCCAATGACAGCAAAAGCTGTGGGGTCTCTGAGACCATCCCGTGGCAGTGGGAGAAGGGGGAAATTTGTTTTCACACTCTTAGAGGCTTTGTTTTGTGTCACTTGCTGCTCTGACCTTCAACAGAGATATTTGCTGCTCTTAGCTAAACATTAGCAATATATCTTGGCTCTGCTGAGTTGAAATCCTATTGGGATTCGGTGGTGTTGGGGTGCTGTCATTGGAGAAAAGGTGCAGTTTGCAGGTGATCAGGTTTCTCTGCAGCCTGAGAGCAGGGATGACTAACACAGGCTCAGATCCTTCCTGGCACTGCAGTTACAGCTGAACTGCTGACACCTGCCCATGGACATTCACCTGAGATGGTTTGCAGGTCACCCTGCCTTTGCAGCAGCAGCCAGCCCTCGTATCCTTTCACGTCCAACACCTCTCTTTGTATCCCAGCTCTCCCTCCCCATCACCAGCCCCGACATTTTTCCATTGCTACCCTGGGTTTTTCCATCCTATTTTCTTTCTCTGGCCTCGCTTTCTTTTTCCTCCCTCTGTTTTTCAGTTTGGCTTGTCACACACACACAGAATCGCACACTCAATCCTCCCAGAGCTGCAGACCTGCCAGCAGATCTTGGAATGTGGTGGGGCTGAGGGATGCCCTGTCACCTTCTGCCCCTCCACGTCCCCCCCCAGCCCTATTCCCCACCGATGTATTGTGAAGGACAGGTAACCTCAGCCAGGAAGATGGATGCCACAATTACAGTCCCCCTTTCAGCAGCTCTTTCCCCTTGTTCCTTCCTGATGGAAATCGTGGGCAAGAAAAATCTATTATTACTCTCCAAATCATATCAAATATTTATCAGGGTAATTCTCTAGTTATCACCACCGATTGCAAGCCTCCGTCACGTACTAAATCTTGTTAGTGTCATCTCTGGGAACGTGTCTCGTCTGTCTCCTCAGCCGAGTGCTGCATAAACCAGGTTGCCCCAGGGGAACTTGGCTTATGGAAAAGCAGTGGAGAAGGAGGAGGAGGAGGAGGAGGAGGAGGAGATCAAAGATGGGCACAGGCTCCCCAAATCCCCCTTCTCCCAGGACACGAGATGGGTTCTGTTCAGGACGGGGCTATGGGCAGAGCAGGCAGGTTGTCTGTGGGAAGGGGAGGTCTGCTGGGCCACACTGGCTGATCTGATGTGCCAGGTGATGTGGAGATCAGCTCATTCCTAACCAGAAACAATCTGAAATAGGCCAGGCTCAAAAAGACAAGTGTATTAACGTGCCCAGGAGTTACCCAGGGCTATATGGGAAGTCAGTGGCAGAGGCCAGAACAGAGCTCAAGGTCTCTGGCTCTAAAGCTACTGGCTTAATTACATGATTATTCCTTTTGGAGCTCTATGGCTGGTTTGAAACAGCACTGTCCTGGGGGTCCTGTAAGTCAGGGCAACCTTGACATCTCTGCTGGCCGTGCCAAGGACCCTCCCCTTCCCCCCGCTGTGTGCAGGACTAGCAAATGCAGCCACTCTGGCTGGGATTTTTTTGTTGTTGTTGGCACCAATATGTTTCCAGATTGTACCTATTTTTAAACTCTTTATTGGGTCAGATCTGGACAGCTTGGAGACTTCAGCTCTTCCCTCTCTCTACCCCTGTGCACACAACTTATTGCTGCAAAGGGAAGAAATGAGCAGCGAATTCCTTCTGCCAGAACCAATCAATCTGGCACCTGTCATCAGCATCACAGCAGCTATAAAATATTTAATTTCTTAATGATGAATTGGCAGATTGGTTAAAAAAGACAACAAGGAAACAAAGAAAAGGAAACAGACACTCACAATCTGCAGTCGCACTCTTTGCCAGGCTGAGCCTTTGGAGCCGATAGCAGGAATGTGATTTTCCACCCGAGCTACCTGACAGTGCTGTCTATTCATAAAGCCCTGCTGGTTGTTTTGGGGATGTTCCTGCTCAGTCACTGGGCCCTTGACTTGCCATTTGAGGGTCTCACCACTGATTCCTGGTAAAACTCAGCCTTCAGAGGAGGATTTTTTTTTTTTCAGGAAACAGAAGAACAGCTTCTCAGTGGCACAGATCTCACCTCCCTCAGTGCTGTACACTGGTACAAAAAGGAAAAAGAATGCCCAGGCTGGGTCAGAGCACAAGTGCATCCAGCCAGGTATTCTGTCTCCAGCAGTGACCCACACTGCAAGCTTTGGGACATGTATAGGAATAGTTCAATCATAAAGTGCTGTTTCTCTAGCAGCCTCCAGCAATCTGCAGCTCAGGGAGATCTTTGTGTTTTCTAGCTCTGACTAGAACTTTCTTCCACAAGCTTGCCTAGTCAGTTTTTAAAGTTATGCAAAATTTGAGCATCCACAAAAGTCTTCACTCAAATACTCCCATAGTTCTCTTGTGTGAAGCTGAATATCTGAATTTGTTTTCAGCATACTACCTACTAATTTAACTCGGTGCTCCCAGTTCTTGCATTAAAAAGACAGTGAAAAATCATTCTCTCTTCACCTCCCATCCCTTGGACATGTTTGGCTCACAAAACAGGGAGAGGCAGAGAGATGCCTGGGCTAATGGAGACCAGGATTGGGAAGTCTGAGTGGACAGTCTGATTTCACAGGGTATGTCAGCTGGAGTGTGCCCACAGACACCTTCTGCCTCTGGTTCCTGCAGCTGTGAGCTTGGAGGGGAGCCAGAGACCTGTATTATGTCCTGTTTGCAAATGCATAGGGTGATGCTGGTGGGAGTCACCAATTCAGCTGATGAAGCTGCAGTAGAAAGGGGATTGCACAGAAAGCAAGACCCTCTGCTGAAGTTATAGGAATTACTTGCAGAACCAAAAAATCACATCCCTGTCCCCACATCAATTTAAATCCATTCCTCTGGCACCTCAGTAAATCTTGTAAATACAAACAAGAAAACTGCCTGGTCAAAGAGTTTCTTTTACTGTAGCCTGGTTTTGTGGGCTTTAATGCAAATGCTGTGATATTTGGAGATGGTTTTTTTGTTCTATTAACTTCTAAGTCTCGTTATTGGGACCTTTTAATCACACGAGAGTCGCCAGGTTTCACTAAAGCACGTACAGACTTTCAGCCACCACCAGAAAAACCTGGAAATCAGTTCCACAGGCTCGCAACACCCTCCCAAACCCCAGGGGGGAAACGAAGAGGAAGAGAAGGGTTTTTTTTTTCCACTCGCCACCATTTATTATTTTTAAGTCGGTCTCATGGCTGGTGGTGACGCTCCTCCGTGGCGTGACCACACCCACACTGTTCCCCCGGGCTCGGGGAGCGCTGGGGAGCTTGGCAGACGTCAGTGGGTGGCTGGCAGCTCTCGTGTGGAACCTTCGTGCTTCCTCCTCTGCCTCTCCCCCGGCAGCGTTTGGGGATCCAGAGCTCCAGAGGAGCTGCTGGTGGTGGGATGGCAGCGACCAACAGGGTGTTGCAGCACCCGGCTCACTTTACCAGGGGATACCTGGCAGAGCCCCCAAGCTCTGCCCTGGTGATTTCTTTTAGCCCTCCTGCAGACACCCGGTGTAAATACGCAAAACAAATCCTCCCATTTGTACGGGAAGGGCTTAACTCGCTTTCCAGAGGGGTCAGTGGGATTAGGAGCAGTGCCCATCTCAGGGAGCTGGTAGGGGGTGGCAAACTGTCACCTCGGACCTGCCCCCTCCCCGCAGGGTGGGTCTGCTCCAGGGCAGAGCAGGTTTTGTCCAGCCCCTTTGCAAATTCTCCAAACCACAGAAGGATGTTTCTGTTGTGCTGGGCTGGCTGCTTCGGCACGGGGATAAGATGAAATCAAAGGACAGTACTTTCCTGTCAGACAGCTCTTTTCCCTGTTCACTCTGAATCTCTGTCTTCTGCAGATGGTGTTTAAAGTGAAGTTTGCTCCACTGATCCTGGCTAATATCTCTTTGGAAGTTCTGGATGGAAAACATCCTGCTTATCTGTAAGCAAAGCTGTTTTTTCTCTGCCTCAAGGGCCAAAACGTTGCAACAGGCTTGGCCCTTGAGGGACTAATGGATGCTGAGCAGTGAGGCTGCCTGCTGCCTGTCCAGGTATGGGAAGATCCTGAAAAGACACACCTTTTACCCACTGTGCCACCAGCTGCAGGCTTTTTGGGTATGGAGGGGGTGATTAGAAAAGCAGCAATGCAACAGCCCCGAGCTGACTGCAGCACAGTGAGTCTGAAGAGGCATCGCTCTCCCATCTATGAAAATAGACACCACTGCCAGCAAAAAACCTGGGAACTGTGACTCACAGTGGGGGAAGGAAAAGGGACAGGGCTGATCAGTAGCTAGACACCCACATCAGGAGAGCATCTAAGCAAAACCAGTTGCATCCCACCGTTGTCAGAGTGATTAAACATATGCTGGAGTAGAGAAGGGACTGAGAGAATAGTTGGCCGTGGGAAGTTTTTGGCACATGGTAACGGTGTCTGTGGGATGGATGGTGTCAGAGTCCTCTCTACCACCTAAAGCTTTTCCATAAAGCTCTAACAAGGAGCATGAGGTTAAAGAGATTCTCTCTTGCTGCCCAAAATCAGCCCTGGACACTGGTCTGAGGGTGTCACTCTGCCCTTGACTCCTTGCCAGCCACGCTTGGCTGGAAACCTTCCTCCAGATGGAGCACACTAGGAAAGGTGTGGAAATGCAAAGCAATGTAAGTGTATGAACACCTCTAATTTTGCTTATGTTTTTGCTGTCATTTAGACTGCTATAAAGTGAATATAAAATACTGTGATTTCACTCTAATAATGTTTTTTTCATTCACCTACACTGGCATACATTTCCTCCGAGCAGAAAGTTTTGTAAGAATCTGGTTCAGGCAGATCTCTTCTTTTATTATTTGATTGCAAAGAACCTACTTTCTGCCAAATATCTATTTTTTTTCTCATTAAAAAGTGCTAACTGAAGGTGGCCAGCCAAAGCCACGTGTTGCAGTGAAGGCAGAGCTGCGGTGTGAGAGGGAACCAGGAATATATTGGGTGATGAGGTGGCAGCATCACCAAAGCTAATTATAACACGTTCAGTTCCTTGTTAGTTGGATTAAAAAGGTCAAATTTTCTGCAAAAACAAATTTTTCTGTGACAGCAGAAGGGTTTTGGCTGAGTTTCTCCAGGGGAACACTGTCCCTGCTGGACTACCTCACCCAGAGCATGTAGTGGGGTGGTCATTCACCCCTCTGCCCTCTCCTTCCCGGATAACCTGGCTGAGGATGCAGCAGTAAAGCCTAAAAAAGCAGCTTCTCATAAAAACAACCCCCTCATCCACCCACCTCAGTGGGCTAGTTTCATCAGCTCCCAGGATTTCACCCCAGCCCAGGGAGTATACCCTGAGTGATTGGGGTTTTCTTGCATTATCTCATTTTTTTCCCTTTCAATTGGTCATTTCTTACATGTAATAGCTCATTTTTTGCCTTGCAGAATTTTCTTTCATTAGGCTCCAAGGCTTGCTTGTACACCTTGCTGCATGTCTGGTACTTAGGGGGAAAGAAGGCCAGAGCTGTGAGGGGCAGGATGAATCAGCAAAGCTTTGGGATGGAAAGCTGGCAGCAGAGAAATGGGAGAAAACACGAGGATTGAAGAAGGGTTTCATTTGGAGGGCAGCCTGGAGAAGAGGAGACTGAGGTCAGACCTCTTTGGGGTCTGCATGTTCCTCATGAGGGGATGAGGGGCAGCAGAGGGACAGGGACTGCTCTCTTCACTCTCATGACCATGGACAGCACCCAGGGAATGGCTGGAGCTGTGTCAGGGCAGGGTCAGGTTGGATCTCAGGAAAAGGTTCTCCCCTCAGAGGGTGGTTGGGCACTGACCAGGCTCCCCAGGGCAGTGGGCACAGCACCAAGGCTGCCAGAGCTCCAGGAGTGTGTGGACAACGCTCTGAGGGCCAGGGTGGGATTGTTGGGGTGTCTGTGCAGGGCCAGGATTTGGACTCAATGATCCTGATGTGTCCCTTCCAGCTCAGGATGTTTTATGATTCTATGAATCTAGGACAGGAGTTGGGACCTGCCATGGCTGAAGCAGGGGTTATTAAGCAGCAAGAAGGGCCTGCTAGGAAATCTCCAGGATGGGGAATTTTCCACGTGAAATAGAGGGGGAAATCCCCATTTCCCACCCAGTGGCTTCTTTTGCTGAGAGATCCTTGTTGACTCCCCTCTGAGATCTCCGTAGTCTTCAACATCCCTGTAGGACATGGGGCTGATTTCAGCCCTGTGCTGAAGGACATCGGCTGCTAAAACATTTGGTCACCCAGAGCATCGCGACCCAGGGCTGCCCTGTCCCCTGCTCGTGCCGCAGTGGTGGCCACGGGACTTCCCGCAGCTGGGCGGTCAGTGCCGGGACCTGGGACATGCCACCTCCGGGGACACCGAGGTTTTGCTCGCCGGCCCCTCTGCCTCCTCGGAGCCTGCAGGCTGTGGCAGCCGGAGCGTGTGTGCAGCGCGCACCTACAGCACATGATGGCACTGCAGGACCGCAGAACGCTCGGCTCCTTCAGCTCCGCTGCGCTCTTTAACCCCTTCTCAGCGGCGAAGCTGCTGCGGGTGCGGTGGCTTTCCAGGGAAAAGGTGCGACGGGAAGCTTGGGGGACAGCGATGCCCAGTGCTCTGCCGTCCCCAACTGGGGCAAAGCCTTGAGTCCGAGGTGCTGGCAGCTGGAATCACTGGAATCACCTCATCTCCCTGGGACCAGAGGAGACACAAGTACTTGTAGTGCAGCAGAGCGGACCCGAGAGTGTGGTGGTGAGCTGGCATCTGCCAAAATGCACAGCGGGCTCTTCCTCACAGCTGTACGTGGTGGGGTCCCTGCTCTTGGCATGCCTGAGACCATTCCTTTCCTTCCCAAAAGGGACTGGCTGTTTTTAGCCGGAACAGGTCAGTCTAGGGCTAATTTGGGCAGGAGCCCCTGGAAGCCACATGCCCCAAATTCATCCACCACTGATCTCTTCACGCCCTGGGCTTGCTCAGACCCCGTTGCTGCCACATCTCTGGCTTCTCCTCCTGAGCTCCCACAGGCAGAGAGATGGTCTCCAAATGCAGGCTGGTCGGAATTTAGCCCTGCTGCAGGTCTTGCATGATAATATCCTGTTGGCTGCCGGCTGGGGTTTGGAACAGAGAGAGGAAATTTGTTGGTTTGCCTGTTCCTGAAGTTACAGATCCTCCAGCCAAAAACCAGGGAGCGCCGCAGGGATGAACAGAAAGGCTGCAACAGCATTTCCATATAGCACAGGCTTTTTCCTGAAATAATCCCTGCAGGAGAGAAAATATATGGAAGTGACATTCCCGGTATTTATCTGTTCTTATCTACAAAGATTTGAAGAGGTATAAATGCAGCAAGTTCTGCCCAAATTATTGCCAGATCGAAAACAGTGTGATCTCCTTCATAGAGATTGTCTGGAATTGTCTGGGGGGCACCAGGTGGATGGCTCTGGTTTTCCTCCTCCTGTTGTCTCCATAAGAAAAAATACTCTATAGGGCTTTTCCACAAGCAAGTAAACATATATCCAGGACAAAAAGCTCAGAATCATGACAGGAGGGGAAAAAAAACCTATTCCAAGAGAGGAAAAGGACAGAGGGGGTTTGGATCCTGCAGCTCTCATCTGTATCTCTGGATGGAGCACTCTTTACTTAGTATCTCTCTGTTGCAAATGCAGCTGATTGATTTCCTTTCTGTTTCTTCTTTTGCAGTTGTTTATTTTAATAAAGATAGATTTATTTTATTTGGAAACCTGAGGCAAAATGTTCCTGTGTCTCCACCCACCCTTCTGGCACTAAGCACTGATGGTTATTTCAGTGGTTATAATTTGATTTCTCCTTCTCCTGCTGGGTTGATGTGAGAGAAACAATATTTAGAGAAGCTGATTTGTTTTTTCCTTGGGTAGGGGAGACAGAGGCTGGGAGTGGTGTGGGAAGATGGAAAGAAAATCAGCAAGAGTCCACTCACATTTTCTAGGCATTTTTTCCCCAAGTTTGCAATCTCTGATGGACAAAAATCACAGTATAGCTCAACTAATCCAAAGGGACTCATCATAGCTGCTCTCTGCCAATGATTTTAGGTTTGTAGCCTGAGCTGTGATAATTTCCATTTTGCAAGTGGGGAAACTGAGGCACGGAGTAGTAAATTGGTCCTTTTCCCTTTGGATCACCTGTGCAGCCAAAACCAGCATCAGGCACAGGCACTAAGGGCTGATTTCCAAGCCCAGCATATAGTGAGCTCACACAACCCAGAGCACACCTTCAGCACCACTCAGCTCTCAACTAAACTTAGACAAAAAGAGGTTTTCACTAATGCTTTGCAGCCAGGCCCTGAGCAGCAGATTTTCAAAATAGTTCAGCTTCTCCTCAACTCTTGGAGTTTCCTAAGGAAAAGCTCCTGCATTTTGCTGAGAGGAATGTTTTTTTGGCAAAGAAAAAAAAAATCTAACCCTTCATTTCCAGACGCAGAATAAAAACTTCTTTATCAATTTTTTCTACTTTTTTTAAGGAACATCATCCTTCTATTTCCTTTTGTCTTTGATTTTTCTGGCTTCTAGGAACAGGGCTAGTGATTGCTTCTGTGCATAGCTGAAGATAATAACTTTGCTAAATAATTTTTTTCTCTCTTTTAAAGTATACATCAAGATTTCCTGCTGCACAGTTTATGTTTCCTGCTGTGGAGACAAATACTTTAATTAAAATGGGAGGAAAAAAATCATGCAGGAAAAAAAAAAGCTTCTGTGAAAAGAGTCCTAAAAGGCTTGAAATGAGCAAATAAACCCTTTGGCAGCCAGGATGCATTTTGTATATATGTGTGTATATATATATATATATATATATATATATATGTATGTATATTTGGGACTGTTTTGCTTGATGCAAGGAGGGAGGTGTTGGTGAAAGCCAGGCTTTGAGAAGGACCTTTTTTGAGAAAAGGTCTCAAAGTGCTTGACCTACACCTCCTGTTCCAGTCCTGGTGCAGGATAGACGGAATAGCTTGGTTTTCAATAATTGTATTGAGAATAAGAAGAAAACAGGATCTTCTACCTACCTTAGCCCTGCCTCTTTCCTTCACTTTAGAGAAAAACATTAAATTAATCCCCTGTGGTTGCTGTATTTGATTATGGGACTCCTTGTGCCTGTTCTCCTTCCCTGAGCTTTAGCTTGTCCCCAGGGGAAGCACAGCAGCAGCAAAACAGTCAGAAACTCCTAAATGTGCCAGGCTGATCCTAACTCCAAGGATAGATGAGAAGGATGGGAAGTTCCAAGTGCAAAATTACTGCTCAGACCTGAAGATTTTCTCCCTGTCTAGTTAGAGGCTGAAAGCATCACATCTGGTTTTGAATGCAAAGTTTGACAGAGCAGGAGAAAGGGAAACCCTGTTTATAAGGGAAAGCACAGCCTTGTCTGCAGGAAAAACAATAAGAGGACTCTTTCCTTGTATTTTTAAGGAAAGGAAGCAGCCTGTGAAGGGCACTCACTCAATCCACTACCATTCCTACTGTAGGTCTGCAGCCAGCAGAGATGGGTCAGCTCTCTCTGTGCCCATCTTAAGATATTTCTTAAACATCTGATAAGATATTTCTGAAACACTCCCAATATCCTTCCCTTAAAGTACATCCATCCACCCAGAAAAACACCCAGCCTTCCCAAAGCACACCAGCCTCCCAGGGCTTTCCATTTAAAGCCAATCCTGCTGCTCTGCAGTGCTGCCCTGGGGATCACTGGAGCTCCATGGCAAGGCCTGGGGGAGCAGCAGCTGCCAGCCCTGGGTTCCAGAGGGTGGGAGTGAGTAGAAGGATTTGCTTGGATGGATTAATCAGCCTTGTAAAGGTCTTTTTCCAGGCCAGGGTGCAGGGGGAAGAGAGTGGATTGAGAGCATCACAGTGTACCTCCCCCTACTAAGCTGGGATTTGTATGGAGCTCATTTAGGATAATTAGGTGATCACCATCAGATGGGTAATCTGAGCTCTCACTTTCTGCACCATCCCTCTAAGAGAGAAGCACATTGTTCTGCTTTTCACCAGCCTGATCCAGCAATCCTCTCTGAGCTGTGACACTGTCCCTGTATAATTAAGGCTGTCAGTCAAACCCAGAAGCCTAAACACTACAAACTCCATGGCTTAGGAGGACTGATCACAGGACTTTAGTGCTTGGCAGTCAAAGCAGCAATTGCAGGCTCTTTTCCCTTGTTGGAGGGACAAAGTGTGGGACTCTGAGAAGAAAACATTCCTGGGAAAGTGGGTAGGTGCCTCCAGTGTTCCCTGGATGAGCACTGGGACCCACACATGGGTCCTGTGCAGGTGGTGGGATGAGCTGCACTGATCCTGATCACCATTTCTGGTTCTGAGCCTGATTCGTGGGCTCAGGGTGTGGGTGGGACCTGCCTGTGCTGGCAGGGATTTTGGGTGCTTGTCTACTGTCTCGATGGGCTGGAGCACCCAACAAACCAGCAAGGGAAGGGTTTGTCCCATGGCAGCTGCTCTCCTCCGTTCATGGTTCCTACCTGGCAGTGGCAGGAGAGCAGGGCAGACACACAAGGATGGAGCAGCTTCTGTGAGCGTGGAGGTGTCTTGGCTGAACTGCAGCGGGGATTCCCTGGTGCTGATGGGCACTTCTAGAGTTCCTTGTGCCATCCCACAGACTGTTCACTGCCTGTCTCTACCTGGAGCAACAAATGAGACTTCCCTGGGGCCAGTGATTTTTCTAAAACTCAAGCTGTTCAAGGTCCTGAACATCTTGACGCAACTTTGGCAGTAGCTCTCCATCTGTTCCCACCTAAATTCCTCTGTGTAAAAGAGCCCTTTATGTGCTTGGGAAGGGGGAGTAGGGATGGCTGTTCATGGAACTGAAGTGGTCAGGAGCTGGGAGATAGGACAACAACACGGTCATGAGCTCAAACCCCTGTATTTCCAGACCTCTTTAGAAAACCTGCTGAACTATCACTGATTCTCAGGCCACAATCTGAAAGCCTTTAGGAAGGGCTAGTGGGAACTGAACTTTGTTTCTTTGACTGAAAGCATCTTGGTGCTTGCAAGAGATGCTTTGTGTGGAGAAAGGCCTTTCTTGGAAGGTTTTTTAGCCATGTCTTTTGTGTTTGGGGAATTTTGTTGAGAGAAGAATCTGTCTCAGGGCTGCTGGTGGGTGGAGACTGGAAGGCTGGGGTTTATGTGCACATATGCAGGGAGGGAAATAGGGTTAAATTCAGTTAAGTGTTGCACAATGGCACCTCAACACCATTGCAAGTGAGTCAACAGGCCAGCAGAATGATGTGGTGCAGATACACGTGGAAATGTCCTCTGAAGGACAGTCAGAGAGGAGAAGATGCTCTGTCAAACTGATCAGTGTGCAGCGAGACTTTGTCATGGCTGTCATGAGCTTTGTCATGAAATGAATGAATAAATGGAATTAGAAATGTAGCTGGAATTCATCCCATCTCTCCTCTTGTGGATAAACAATGGAGGGATGAACAAGCATACCCCAAATGTGTGCAGAAAGAGGAATTACCAGAAATGAAATATTGCTGCAGGCTTGGAGCCCTGCTCCTACCAGGAAAGAGTTTCCCCCACCTGTCACAGCACTGCTGTGTTATTTTCACTCCAGTCTGCCCCACCACCCCTTACCATTTTGCATTCCAATCCCTTTCTAGAGCTGTATTTCTGTCCGTGGTTCCAGACCTCAGATAACTTGGTTCTCCAGTGCTGAGCATAAGCCCTTTCACATGTGTTCCTGTGCTTTCCCTGTCTGAAGGCCATTGCTGATAATTAGTTAGTGTAAAATGGGAGGAATTTCATTTGGCATTCCTTAAAACACACTGTTCTCACAGCTCTCTGGCCCGAGGCTGGCTGTTCTGCCCACTGTTTCTGGGGCACAGCTTTCCCCTTCGCTGCATGACGGAGGATTATTTCATTAATGAACCTAATGATACTTTGTCTTTGGTCCTGATGATCTTTGTGGTGGTGCTGTGCAATCTTTAATTAACTTTGAGCCTGCCAGGCACTACGAAGATGTTGATAATCTGCAACGAAACAGGAGAAGCTTGAAGGCCTGGTGTGGTAAAATAACCTTGTCCAAGGTCACTCACTGACTCTTGTCTGGGTTGAGGTTCGGTGCCAAGTCTCCTGCTGAAGCAACACTGTAAAATAAAGCTCAATTTCCTTGCTAAAATGTTTGGAAAGTGCAAAGTGGGGTAATCCAGGCAAGGAATGTGAAGTGGTGGGTTGGGTTTGGGGGACCAGGGAGTGTGTGTGGCTGCACTGCTCAGTCACATGGCCCTTCAGGGACAGTTTGGGTTTGTGTTTGGCTTTACATGAGCAGGAGGCACTTCTGGAGCACACAGGGTAGGGACTGGAATTTATTGTGTGGATTAAAAGTGTGGTATCACACGAGGGCTGCCAGCTGGGAATACACACAGAGAGGCACGTGGAAAAGAGAGAGATGCAGAGACCTCGTACAGCCCCTGTCATGGATGTGGGTTTGTTAAAAAGTGTTATTTTTTCTATTTAAAGCTTTCTGATTTCCATGGAGCATTATGTTTTATCAACCCAGAGGCACCATGTTCATGAGCCCTCATCTTCTGCAGCACTTTTTCATAACATGCTCCTTGTTTGAGTTTTGGGGGCTGAGTCCATGCATCTGTTCTATTTTATTCACATATTTTTTTTTTAATATATTGAGTGTGGAAGAAGCTACTGGTCCCAGCTGCAAAGGTGTTGCTGGTGCCAGTGTTGTAAAAGCATGAGTCTGAAATCCTAAACAGATGCTTGTTCTTTTCCCTTCCCAGAGATATGCCACCGTGGGAATCATTGCTTTGAACTTAAACCCTCCACATGTGCCGAGAGGTCAGTATTGCAGCTTTGGTTACCCTGGAAACCAGGACAATGCTGCACCAATCCATTATTACAATATGGGTCACTCGTGGAAAAAAAAAGAGGAGGAAAATGCCTTCCCTTCCAACTAAGGTGTTCTCCATAGGGGAACCCACAAGTCAAAGCTGGGGGTCAAGCATGAGAGGTCTGGTAGCTATAGCTGGTGTTACCCATGGAAATTCCTGCTGGGATATGCCAGGGGAATATGCTGGGACATGCTTTGTTCTCAGAGAGCAGCCTGGCCACAGATGCTGGTGCCTTCAGGGTGCCTTTCATCTGTCCTTGTTTGCTGAGGAGAGTCCTGTGCAGCAGAGTCCTGCAAGGGGCTGCAGGCAGAGTTGGGTTGGGCAGGATCCAGGGCACTTGGAACAGGATGGGGGGCACTGTGAGGACTATTCTAGACCTTCACCTCTCTTGTCCCTGCAGCTCCCTCAGTACAATATCACTGCAGAGAGGAACTGGCTGCTGAAGGTGATGGAGTGATGGAGTGATTACTGAGAGACCCAGCCCTTCCTTCCAGGCCCAGAACTGCTGAGAGAGGGCCCTGTTGCTGCTTGTCCCCTCCAGCCACCACTGATGATCCCAGCTGGGCATTGCCCTTGTTCCAGGTTGTTTGGAGCAGGTCACAGTTTGTCCTGTCACGTGTGGGGTGGGAGATGCAGCCCTGAGATTCAGAGCACTTGCCCTTTCCTTTGTTGACCCCTGGTTTCCACCACTGACTGCTAGGTGGAAGGTGGGATGTTGCACAACCCTTCTGCCTTGGGTCAGCCCCTCCTGTTTTGTAAACAGCCACCCTGTGCTCATCAGTTATTTGTGAAACAAAACTGAGATGCAAAGCTCCTCCTCAGCCCCTGAGAAAGGGAGGGGGTGAGGGTGTCATACCTGCCATGGGATATCAGGCTCCTTCCTAAACAGATTGGAGTGAGAGAATAATATTCATCACTTTGGAAAAGGGCCAGGTTGAACACTCAAGAGATTTCAGTGATTTACTAATTGTTGGGAAACATTAATGTCTGCAGGAAGCAAGAAACATTTCTTTTATTATTCTGTTTGAGAATAAATGCACTTCTGGTTTCGAGGAGTTGACACTGTCTTGTGGGAGGGGGATTTTGGGTCAGGACAGGTGAGAATTACCTTTGCATCTTCCCTGGCCACATTTAATGCTCAGACAATTTCTATGTACACCTCAGGGGCTACCTGTTCTTGCTTTCACCCTTTTTTTTTTTTTTTTGTTAATTGTTTTCCTTAGCATGCTGTCAGAGCTCTCCATGTCTCTTCCAGCTTGTTTTAAGCACAGAGCCACCCTGCCAAATCTACCTTCTGTGCTGAAAATCTTCCACATGCAAGAAGTTACCTTAAACCCCCATTTATGTGTGGCTGGCTCATGTCCACATTCCACCTCTGAGGCCACATCTTCTCATCCTTTACCATTTCCTTCCAGGATGCAGCTGTGTCATATTTCCCCTTCTTTACTTCCCTCATTGCTCCTTTCTTCTTGGCCTGTTGTCTTCATGGGTTGACCTCAGTTTGCTGCCTCTCCAAAATGCTGACACTGCCAGCAGAAAAGAACCTACAGTGATGAATTTACAAGCTGGTGGCTCTGCTGGTACAACCACCTTGCTGCAGCCTCTCAGCCAGGTGTTCACTGAGAAAAAGGCTCCTCCTGCACAGCTATTAGAGGGCAAACTCTAAAAGTGGGGTTGGTCTGCCTTACAACAGCAGGATTTGGGATGCAGGAACATTGGTACAGCACCCATATAACTGATGTTTCCATAGGGTGTGAAACTTCTGCTCTTCCTCCCATTTTCTTCCTCCCTCCCCTTTGCTGTGGTCAGGCTGTCAAGGCACTTCCTGTGCCGGTTGTGTCACTCCTTTTCCTGGGCAACTTCTCTTCTAGTACTTCAGCTCTGCTTCCTGAAAGCTTTCAAGGACTCCCTGTCTTGTGATCTGCAAAGGGTTAATGCCCCTCATGTTGCTCCCACTGCTATTCCCTTGTGGCTGGCCTGGTTCCTCCTTCATTGGAACTGAAGTGGTTCTGTCCTGGTTGGTGCATGCCAACTCATGGCCCAAATTTCTGTCTCTGGGGACAGAAATCCCCCAGAACACGCAAACAGAACTGAACTGAGCTTGGGAGGAAAAGGGTGTTTGAATAAATTCTTCTTTGTGATCTAAACACTGGCTTCAGGTTTTACTCTGTACACAAATAAGCCTTTGCTCTCTAAGTAACACGTAATATCCACCCAGGCTTTGCAGATTCCAAAATGCAGTGTTCCAAATGCATGCAAACCTGCTTTTGGAACTGGCTCGACCACTTTTTCCAGAATTTATTGTTTGTGTGTAATGGAAGTGAGCTCTCAACTGTGTGACAATTTATAGGCTGGCACAGTAAAATGGCTTAAAAACCTTAATGTCTGAAAGCTGATGTATCAAGCTTGCTACGAACTAACCCCAGGAGAGGGTTTGCATTTTCTCTCTGGGTAACGTGCACACAAGAACTTTGCCACAGCCTTCAGGAGCTGTGTCTGCACTTTCTGCCACAGCTGTTGCAACATTTTCCTGTTGTGTAACCCCAAGTCACGGTAGTGAAACCATAAACATGAGGCTCAAGGCTGGTCCCTGCCTGTGGCAGTGCTCCCAGTTCTTGCAGCAAGAAGGTCTGCTGCACAGCTTTTTGCTCTTATGTGTAAGAACTGTCTGGTTTTCCCTCAAAACCAGACCTGTAATCTCTCCAGGTCACCACAATTCATTAGAGCTGCCTCTTGGTTCAAGCTTTCCCTGAGTGTCAGAGCAGTGCTGTAGGAGCCCAATATTTAACTGTGGTAGTGATGGCACTGAATCCCCAAATCAACCTTTCCTGTGTTCAGTTTAAAAAGCCTGAGCTCAGCAGTCCTCCATGCCCTACACACCTTTCATGTTGGATAGTCTCAACAAATCCTTCACCCACAGCAGACTCATTACTATCAAGAGATCTGGAGAAAGGACGTAAATAAGTAGGATAAGACAAAACATATGTAAAGTAGGGCTATGAGACATCATTATAAGAATGTAATGGAGGGGGAAAGAGGAAGAAAATAAGTCCTATTGCATAAGTCCTATTGCTGCTTCAGTAGAAAAGCCAATGTTGGTCTGAGGTGGAAAATCCACCTTTCTCAGGACTGTGGAAGGCAATTATGATCCCTCTAAGCACAGTGTGTTCCATGCCAAGGCACTTCAGACATCCTCACAGCGATGGTGACAGTGGATCCCTGCTCTGGCCAGCCAAGGGGTGACCATGGTTCATCCTAGGCAGAAGGACAGGGCCCTGCTGGGCTGTTTGGTGCCAGCCTGCCTCTCTCCAGGGGTCCAGGGAGCTCCACTGTCACTCACTGCCTGCCCATGAGTGCTTGGCAAGCGAGGCTGGACGCCTCCACCATCTGTGTGAAATCCTTCCAGCCATTTAGATTAAACGTTGACTTCAGTAAAATGTAGGGCTCTTAATGACCTGACATAGTCCATATGGAGTAGCTGCCACAGATAGTGACTGTCTTGACACTGATTAATCACTTCTTCTAGTAGTGTATTTGTCCCTGGTTACTTGACACAGTTCTTCCCTAATAGCTTTTGAATAGTTCTGGGGTATTCATATGACCTTGGCTTTGGGGAATAGCCCACCTGATGACACACATTACCTACTTCAGTGTAGGCTTGGCTGATTTTCATCAAACTGACTTGGATACTAGCTTTGGGGGGTTTTCTTTGCCCTGTGCCCACCGATCTCAGCCCTTTTCTGCAAAGAGAACCACTTAGGCTGGGTTCTGTTTGGTTTAAGTGCCACCATTTGCAACGGGCTGGGCTTGGGCTGTGCTGTGTAACATGTAGGGATTGTGATTCCACCTCCACATCCTTCCTTGACACTTACAGTCACAGGCATGACAAGCAATCTGCATTGCTGATGCTCCTTGGTCTGGAACTAGCAGTTAAATAATCTGTATCTGCAGTCAATCACTGCTCAGACAGAGCCTTGACACTGTCTGACACCCCAGACTAAATGTGGAGTTTCTCAATCTGAACATTGTTCTCTTCTTCAGAGCTGAGAGATCCAGAAGCAAAGGCAAGAGAGTCTTCCAGGCTGATTTTCCATCCCTGTGGTTGCTCCATCCTTGGCAGTGTTCAAGGCCAGGTTGGACAGGGCTTTGAGCAACCTGGTCTGGTGGAAGGTGTCCCTGCCCATGGCAGGGGGGCAGAACAAGATGGTCTTTAATGTCCCTTCCAACCCAAACCATTCTATGATTCCATGATTCTGTTATTAGACTTCACATGAGGAACCATCACAAGTGAGAGTTACAGGCATCAGGGTGCTCTAGGACCTGTTCTGATGAAATCAGTGTCTCAGCTCCCTCCCCATCCATGGTGCTGGGTTCCTGTGATCCAGCACTGTCTGTGTCCTGGGCATGCCAGGTCAGACAGGGGTTGCTGTTCAAAGCAGTGACTCACCAGTTCCAGGAACCAATGTATTTGTGGAATGTGTAGCAAAAAGATCTTAAAGCCATTTTCAGATTTTCCCCCCCCCAATTTTTCTTGTAATTTATATAAATTGTTTTTCCCAGCAGAATGGAGTTAATACTGTTAAATTTGTGAGACATTTCCTTTTGCTTTTCGACTCCACTCAGACAACCTTTCAGAGCTGGACTTTGTGAGTGTAAGGACTGGTGATGTATCAGCTGAACCTGAGGGCAATGCTGGGTCAGCTGGTGTAGCCTGAGCTTCTCCAGTACTCTTGGAAACTCTTGTGTTGCTCCCCATCTTTAGCTCCACAAGTGCTGAGTGCACTGTGTAAGTGGCAGCATCTCAGGAATGCTCTCTCCCATCTGATCCATCACTCTCTCCCATCTGATCCATGACTCACCACCAAAGAGTTGTTACATATGGTACTTTCACTTAAAATAAGACGTGCTTTGTTTAATCTTGAAATAGTCTGTGCCATTTTCCTCACCCTCCATGTGCAGATAGACTTGGGGAACTGCTTGGGATGACTCCTGAGGCAGATAGAGCCCCTCTGCTGGGTAATAGCTGTTGATCTACCTGTGATACTGGGCTAACTGTGACCTTGAAATCACCCCAGATACATACAGTCCTCTCTGTTTCCATGGCTGTCACCAGTTGTCTTGTCCAAGAGTTCAGCTAATTTTTCCTTATGGCCGTAGTTCACGAATTATTTTCTTTTAATATAAGCAAGTATAAGATGTTTTGTCAGTCCAGCTACATTGTGGCTGTCTTAGGCTGTGCAATACCTTGCTTGAGATCACAGAAGCTGTATACACACTGTCTGCTGTCATGTTACTTGTATTATAATAATGTTCAGGAGAACAAAGATTACTCAGGCATTCACTGATTCTCTGTAACACCTCCTTGCTAAGAGATCTTTGATGATCCTACCAGCAAATTGCCGGCCCAGTGAATCATGTTTCATTTCAGATGTTATTCTTGTCACTTTAAAGGATTCCAAGTAATATTTTTGTTTCTTGTGAACCAAAAGAGGCAATTACATGGACATTATGGCTTCCTTCAGTCCTGGCACATTGCTGTGTGCAGGAATATGCAGGAATATGTGTGAGGAATATGGAGTTAACCAGCATTGACTTTCTTAACTGGTTTGATTTGCTCACTTCCATGTTTTCTGCTTGTGCCCCACCCCTTGCAGCATCTATAAGATTTGTCCTTGAACGAATCATGATGTGTATGGTGAAACTCTCACACTCCCTTGTGACAGAAGCAGCACATCCTTTGAACGTCCTTCAAGCTGTACTTTCCACTTGACCTCTGAGCATGGCTGTGGGATGGATTTTGTGATGCTCCCAAACTCTTCAGCATCTTCAGTAAGTCTCCATTGAAATGGTAATTTCTAGAGCACACTTCGGGCTCATCTCAGCTTTAGATAAAAATTAAATGTGGATTGCTTCATTCTGCATATTGAATACTAAAGGATGCACTCGTTTGTTCTCTCTGCAGACACATGATGCTCTGCCAATTTCCTTAATCCAGGCACAGAAGCAGTCAGCAATTGTTTCCATTCACTTTTGATTCCATCTGTAAAAGGAAATACCTGCAATCACCAGAGGCTTTTCAGAACAGGGATTTTGTAGAACTTGTCCAATTTCAACAAACTTTTTGTCTGCTGGCTTAATGGGCTCTATCTGGCTGCACATCAGGGTGTCAGTTTTAGCTCCCATTGTGCTGCCATGTGTTTTTTATCACAGAGATCATCAGTTATTTTAGGATTTCCCCATCTCTCTCTGGCTCACTACTGACCTGCCAAAGTCAGCCCCCTTCCCCCCTGAAACATTTTAAACTTTTCTTTTTGAGTGGGTTGCTCACTGGACTGACATCACAGCTTATATTTAATATTAATTTTCACAGACTTTTGTGAGTAGTCTCTCTTTATTCTATCTACTTCTAGGCTAATATCTCACCCTTCTTTCACATTTTTGCCACTTCTCTACATGGTGTTAATAATACCCAGCAATGCTATGGCTGGATCCCCAGTAACACTTCTTAGTTATCTACAGGAAGACAGGAGTAGATACACGAATGCACCACCATTTATCAGAGTAAATGAGGGCAGGGAGCTTTATTAGAAGGCTCACAGCTGACTTAATATTGCCAGCTGAGAGGTTTTACAAAGCTTTTTTCAGAAACAATAGCTGTGTCTGCACTGGAAATTCAGGATGATATTGAGATGTAGTTGCTTTTGTAGCCAGGCATCAAACACAGATTAAGGCATGACAAGGGCAGGGAGCAGCTCTGAGCCCAGCTGGGGGGTTTGTGCCTCTCCCTTCTGGTGCCCCCAGCACCCACCCTGCCACGGGAAGGGTGAGGAGGGGTGTGATGTGTGTGACCACAACTCTGACCACTGAGAATCTCCAGCATTTACTCCTTGTGCCCGGCCATGATCCTGCAATAATTGCAATAAAGATCCAACCAGATGGATAAAACGTGGATGTATGTTCAGAAGAGCTTAGCCAGAGATAAACCTGTGCTTACCTGGCTTAGGAAGACATCTGCCACAGCTGTGCACTTCACTGCTTGCCAGTGTGGTGAAGCTGGGAGCATGGCAGGGGTACAAAGGCAGGGAGTCATTCTCTCTATCCAGTGCATTTGAATTATGGGATGTGGGGCATGGCCTTCCCAAAACTGTGCTCAGAATTTCAGAAATGTTCCCTACTTTTGCCCATTTGACATGAGCTAAACAGAGGCAACAAACTCAAGCGACAGTGATGCAACCCCACACTCTTTTTGGTTTCTAGGCCAAACTGTATGTGTCATTACTTCCTTTTTTTCTTGATTTTTTTTTTCTTACGTTTTTCAAAAACAATTTCAAGAAAAGCAACTAACTCAGAGTGTGTCTAGAAACCAGGCAGCGACCAGTTTCACTTCCCTTCTCCTTCCCTGCCCCTCTCAGCGATGTGCGGTGAGAAGCAGGAGCGCTGAAACGCAGCGCTTGGCAGGTTTCTTGCTCTGGGTCTGTGAATGATATCCATGCTACCTTCTCCTGCACTCCTGGCCTCCTGAAGATGCCCAGGAGAAGAGCCCTTCCCCTGTGGACACTCCTGGTGCTGCTGCAGCTGGCACTTGTCCCATCGCCGCTGGCAGGCTGCCTCCTCAATCCCTGTCTGGAGGTACGTGAGCTCTAAGTGAGCACAAAATCCTTCTGTTTCTCTGGTGCAACTTTTCCCTCTGCTTGGGAGATTTGTGCATCAAGCCTGTTGTCTGGTCTGTTGTCTTATGAAAGCCCACCTTTTTTTTTTTTTCCATGGTTGTTACCAAGGCAGTTGAAGTATTTGAAGTAAATGCTGGTCTTAAAAACATCTGAGAACCAGAACCAGCAGCATGAACCTCTTCTTCTTGTTGGCTTTCTGTACCTCTGAGGGTGTTGCAGTGCAGTTAGCGTAATAGATTATGTTTCTCTTGGAAGAGATCCAAACCTCGTCTCTGATTTCTGCAAAATACAGTGTTTTTGCCTGATTTGTGCAGCAGAGTGATTTCACCAGAGCCCCAAGTACTGGACACTGAGAGACTGCCTTTTGCAAAGTTTTGCTGACAATTGTTACTCACAGAATAACTTTGGGTTGAGCTGCCTGATTATCTGCAGGATAACATTGCTGAGAGCTGAGCCTGGCCATCCAATGGATCTGCACGTTTTTGCCTTGCTGGCTCTCTCCAAGGTTGCTGCCTCAAGGAACACTGTCCTGTAGTTTTGCACCTGCTTCAATCAGCAAGAAATGTAGCTCCTCCTGGGGAGCAGGACTGGTTCTATCAAAAATAGGAAAGATGCTTGGGATATATAAGATTATTTCCTAAAACTCAGGGCAGCTCATTTAGAAGTTAACTGCCAGGTTGGTCATTCTGCTCCTGCTTTCCTGACAGTGTAGTTTTCTGGCACCTCATGAAGAGCAGATGTTGACCCTGATTGGATCTACCACTGTTACAGGTCATCCCTAACACAACTTTCAAATGCACTGAACTGAACACCTCTGGAGTTCCTGATGGAGTCCCAAACACCACCCAGAACTTGGATCTCAGTTTCAGCAATCTGAAGTCACTGAGGTCAAATTATTTTTCATCAGTCCCTGAATTGCAGCTTCTGGATCTTTCAAGGTAATGAGCTCTTTTATGTGGATACTGGTTAATCTTGCTCCACCAGCTGGGCTGTTGTGGTGGCCTATGTTGAGGTCTAATTGTTTTGGTTGTACATTTTTTTTTTCTTTTTGCTTGTGGCTTTGTCTCTGTGTCTGTCACTTTGCACATCCCCACACTGAAGTGATGTGCAGCTTTTAGTCCAGTTACTGAGTGCACACCCTCCACGCAGAGCTGGGTCTGTCAGTCTGATCTTGTAGGTTGAGATGTGGGAAGGAGGAGGAAGATGTTTTACTTGTCTCTGAACAAGAAAAATGTCAGACTTTTCTCTGTTACAAAAACTCTGAAGTGGAACATCTTGGGTGAGCTGTTTTTCTAATCACAGTTTAGAAAAAAAAAATGAGATGAAGGTATGTTCATTTTCTAAAAGGCTGTTTTAAAATATCAACATATTCTCTTTTCCCTTCTCCTCACATATCTGGGGGAGGAGATGGAGGAGGCTTATTAGCAAATTTGAATTGATGTATAATTTCCATTGACTTGAGACAACAGTTTCTCTGGGTAAATTGTTTCACTGAAAAATGTCACTCAGTTCCATCACAGCTCCAGCTCCGAAGTGGCTGAGTGGCAGAGCACGTTTGCTGTAAGACACTGGCTGGATTATAGGATAATATTGCTGAATTCATTGCAAAATGGCTTTGAGTCTCACATTCTGGATCTTTCCCCATGAAGCCAGAGGTGGCCACCCTCTTTTTCCCCTCTTCCCTTCGCAGAACTGCTGACAGAGCTGTGAGCTTTGCCACGGCTGCATCTCTCTGGTGCCAGTGGGACTGCCCAGGTGTGGCTGAGGTGACAGTCTGAAGGCTGTGAGGGTGCAAGATCCAAGGGAAGGCTGTATCTGGTTGGCTGTGCCATCAGTGATGGTCACCACAATGTCACTTTGGCCTAAAGAAAAAGCCAGAATTCTTTCCTGATGCCTGCATGGATTTTTGACCTTCACCATGGCTCAAGGTCTCTTGCTTTGCAGCTGAATTTCAGATTAGAGAGGGAGGAGGAGGTGACAGGAGGTCTCCTGCTGTGGAAGGGTTCCATTTGCACATCCAGGAGTGCTGGCTCTGCCCAGCACAGCAAAGCCAAACCAACCCCCAGCAGGAGGATGAGAATGCTACAGCAGCACTTAGTGTTAGTGAACATGAGAGGGACAGTGTTTCACACACTTTTATTCTCTTTTCCTGCCCAACAGGTGCCACATCCATACAATAGAAGATAATGCCTTTAAGGACCTTCATAGACTTTCCACCTTAATTTTAACTGCCAATTCCTTCCAGTACCTGGGGACAGCAGCCTTCTATGGCTTAGCAGCTCTGAAAAAACTAGTACTGGTGGAAACCAACATAACCTCTGTGACTGACCTGCCCATTGGACACTTGCATACCCTGCAGGAGCTGAATTTGGGCCACAACAGCATTACTTCATTGAAGCTTCCCAAGTATTTCACCAACCTGACCTCTCTCAGGCACCTGAGCTTTTTCTCTAACAAGATCACATATATCTCCAAAGGAGACCTTGATGCTCTGAGGGAAGGGAACAGGCTCAACCTCACGCTGGTGCTTTCCTTGAATAATATAAAATCCATAGAGCCGGGGTCCTTTGCAAAGATTCACCTCGGTGAGCTGGTTCTGAGGTCCTCTTTTGAGAACTTCAGCGTGATGCACACTTCTCTTCAAGGCCTGGCTGGCTTACAGGTCAAAAGACTAATAGTTGGAGAATTCAGAAACAAATATAGATTGAGGGACTTTCAGAGAGGACTCTTGAGTGGACTGTGCCAGGTCCAGATGCAAGAGTTTGTCTTAATCTGTTTCAAGAAATTTGAGAGTAACACAGACACCCTTTTTGACTGCATAGGCAACGTCTCCACCATTCGCTTGGTGAACCTCGAGCTTGAAGAGATATCAGAGGTTCCTGTGTCCTCCCAAGTGAAACAGCTGGAGTGCAAGAACTGCGATTTTGAGGAAGTGCCTGCCATGAAGCTGTCGCATTTCAAGGAGCTGAGAGTGCTTCGGATTACCAAGAGCACATCCCTGAGAAAGTTTGGGCAGAAATTTAGGGATCTAAGTAAGCTGGAGGTCGTAGATTTGAGTGAGAATCGCCTCGCCTTCAGTGGCTGCTGTTCCCCTCTGTTTCATAATTGTTCAAATTTGAAACACTTGAACCTAAGCTTCAATGCTGACATCAGGTTGACCGGAGATTTCGGTAATATTAAGAATTTGTTATATTTGGACCTTCAGCACACAAAATTATTTGATCCTGGCTCCCACCCTTTCTTTCTCTTCCTTCAGAAACTCATTTACCTTGACATTTCCTATACCAAAACTCATGTTAAATCTCAGCGCACATTTTCTGGCTTGAACTCTTTGCAAGTGCTCAAGATGTCAGGCAACTCCTTTGAGAACAATAGGCTGGCCAACAACTTCAAAAACCTAACTCACCTCCACACCTTGGATATTTCAAGTTGCATGTTAGTACAGGTGAATCAAAATACATTTGATGCCCTCTCTGAACTAAAAGAGTTAAATATCAGCAACAATAAGCTCCTGACCTTAGATCCTGGAGTCTACCAGCCACTCCAAGCCCTCAGAGTCCTGGATTTCAGCAACAACCAGCTGACTGTTCTGTTGGACTCAGCCCTGGAAACCCTGCCTGACAGCCTGGTCCTATTAGACATCTCTCAAAACCTGTTTGACTGCTCTTGTGCACACCTGAACTTTCTGAAATGGGTCAAGGAGAAGCAGGAGCTGCTGCAGAACAAGGAGCTGATGATATGCCACATGCCTGCTGACATGAAGAATGTGAACCTGTCAAGCTTTGACCTGTCCTCCTGCCACCTCAGTGCAAGCAAAGTGGCCATCACAGTGGTCATGTTGCTCAGTGCAGTGGTGCTCCTCCTCCTGATTTACAACTACTACGTCCAACTCTACTACTCGTTGGTACTGCTCAGTGGGTGCAAACACTCTGCAGAAAGGGGTAACACCTATGATGCTTTTGTTATCCACTCCAGCAAAGACCAGGAATGGGTAATAAAAGAGCTGGTGGAACCCTTAGAAGGAGGAACACCTCCCTTCCACCTGTGTCTGTCCTGCAGGGATTTCCTCCCAGGGGTACCCATTGTCACCAATATCATTGAAGAAGGTTTTCTCAGTAGCAGAAATGTCATCGCAGTCATCTCTACCAACTTCCTGGAAAGTAAGTGGTGTAGCTTTGAGTTTGACATTGCCCAGTCCTGGCAGCTTGTTGAGGGAAAGGCTGGAATCATCATGATTGTACTGGAAGAAGTGAATAAGGCCTTGCTGAGGCAGAGGCTGGGGCTGTCCCGGTACCTGAGGAGGAACACCTACCTGGAGTGGAAAGACAAGGAAATGAGCAAGCACATCTTCTTGAGGCAGCTGACAGGAGTCCTGATAGAAGGCAAAGACTGGAATAATGAGAAGGAAAAGCTCAAGTGAAGAGAAAGAGAGATTCCTCTTCTCCTGTCTCCTGTCCTGGCCTTGGCTGATGGATGGTGCTCAGAAGTTGTTTTTTCTGTTGCTGTTCAGAGTCAGAGGGAGCGGATGGAGACACTGCAAAAGCACTACAGAAATACCTGCCTTGCAGGCCACTCTTTCCCAAGGGAACTTTCAAGCTAAGGAGTGACAAGATCCAGAAGAGCTGGACCTACCTGAGCTCCATGTTTGTCCGTGGCTGTCAACCAAAGCTGGTCCAGCAGTACACCCAGGTGTGGCGGGTTGGTGAACAGACCGACTGCTCTTACTGTCATTTGTCTGCCTCTGAAACTGGATTTGGGTCCTGAGACCACTTACACAGTAGAACTTCAGGTTCTGCTGCTTTGAGTGGACCCCAGGATCTCCAGGGGAGAGTAAAGACACAGGATTCTTGGCTCTAAAAATGGTGAGAAACAGAAAAGGGGTTTGAATTCAGAAAGTCTTGTGTCTGCTGTGTTATGCACTGTGAGTAAGGGGAAAAACCCTCCAGGGAGCAGTGGGGTGTCCTACAGCACAGACCACCTGGCAGCTGCTCAATGGAGCTGAGCAGTTATGTCATCAGGGGGGAGGGAGGTTTCCACTGTGGGAAATTTCCCCAACATGTTTCTTTTAGTTTGCTTTAGACCAAGACCAAATATTGAAACTAACCCCTAGAACTCTTATTTATGTCCAGATGGTATAGCATTTGAGAGTGGTTTGAGGTCTTCTTGTGGGATCCAAAAATCAGTGGGACCAGAAGAAGCCATGGAAATGTTTAACACCTCTTAAGTCAAATATTTCTTTGCTCTAACTGCTTCTCCTCCTCCAGGGTTTCTGGATAGACTGTGTGGGACTGCCCTATGTGAACGAAATTGAGCCTGAGCAAAGTGGTTTTGATGTTTAGAGACAGCCAGTTCTAGAATAAGCTTTTCCACTCTTTGGACCAGCCTTAATTCACTGTTGGAAGATGCTGTAGGAGCCTCCATGGTTTGAAATGGACTTCAGATCAGCATGTGTGCTCAGCCTTTCCTGGGGGTCAGCTGCTACCTGGGACAGAACAGCCACTGGATGGGGGAGTTGTGCTTTTGTTTCGCTGAGAATGTGCCTGACATTTTGCAGGGAGAAGAGATAGAGGAGAAAAGTCTGGGTTAGCTAAACTAAATGTATCCCAGCACTGTCCTGAATAAAGAGAAGGAAAGTCTAAATGCCACCAAATCATATTACAGAGCACTCCACTGATGTGTTGGATATTGGATAGTGCGGGAGTATTGCTCTCTATTTACCAAAGGCTTTGGATGGGATTAATCACTGAATTACTCTAGTTTTAAACTTGCAAATCCTTCTATAATCAATGATGTTCTGCAGAGGTAAAACAGAAGCAATTGAGTGGTGAATCAGATCTGATATTTATTCAGAAAGAAGGCCTGATCCAGCTCACTTTTCTGAGCACCAGTCAGAGGCATCTCCATGGAAGCCGATGATCAGGGATCAACTTCAGACACTATTTGAAAGAGAGGGAGAGCTGGTTCCAGGCCTTGTGCTGGCAAAGGCAGAACCACAGCTCCTTCTCTATGTGCTGCATCAGATAACACTACCAAAAACCCCCACAGCCCTCTCTAAATTTTTTTTGTGCCCCACGAAATGAAGCTTTAATAAAACCAAGCTCAGTGCTGTGCTCCCTTGCCCAGAGAGTTTGGTTTGCATCTGCTAAATACTGTTCCAGCAATTCCCAAAGTGTGGTGCTCCTTCCCTGTGACTGGTGGGTCCTGCAGACCTTCCTCCTCACCTTTCCTCCTCCACATTCCACTGCCTCCAGAGGCAGAGGCTGCTGGAGCTGGTGGGGGACAGTAAACCAGGGCACAGCTCGAGGTTCCCTGCATTGAGTCCAAAGCAGAGCACAGAGGACAAAGCAAATATTAGCCCGGACTTTAGCAGCTACAAGTTAAACTGGGAAACAAAAGAGGGAAAGTTAAATAGAATGGGAGTTCCTGCTCCTGAATTGAGCAGCACTGAAACTGCATTTCTCCTTCACTCTTTGTGGCTCCTCAGTGTATGTGTATTTCTGGCACAAAGCACAAGAGTCCTGTGATTCTTGATTGTAATTATAATAATGAGTTTCAGAAAGCCTGCGAGTGGTTCTGGGCATTATAATAAGGATTTAGGACAGTATTGTTTAAAAAGTGAGTGGAGTGTTTGTTTGAATATCAAAGCAACTTTGGGAGAGCTGGAGTGATGCTCAGATGAGGCTCCCACATGTACACTTTAAAAAGGAACTGGTCACTTGTTTTTCTCTTTCTATTCAGAGTCTCTACAGCAGAACTGGATATGTGAGTTGCCCCAGGTTTCCTTATTGCCCACGAGAAAGCGCAAAAACCATCATAGCTTCTGGAAGTGGGAGTGAGACAGAGCAGTGAGATGAGACTGGAAGCTGGGTGGGGTGTTCAGAACACAGTGGGGTTTGGGAGAGGCTCATCCTCTGCAAGCCCCACTGCCATTGTCACTCCTGCTTCTCTCCATGCACGTAGAGATCCATATGATTTACTCCTCATACTCTAGAGAGACTGGCTTTCTAGATCCTTCCCCAACTCTGTTCCCTTCTCTGGACACGCTCCAGCCCCTCAATGTCTTTCTTGCAGTGAGGGGCCCAGAACTGGACACAGAACTCGAGGTGTGGCCTCACCAGTGCCCAGTGCAGAGTGACAACCACTGCCCTGGTCCTTCTGGCCACACTACTTTTGATAGAAGCCAGGTGCCATTGGCCTTCTTGCCCACCTGGGCACACACACTGGCTCATGTTCAGCCTCTGTCAACCATCACCCCCAGGTTCTTTCCCTTTGGGCAAGTTTTCCAGCCACTCTTCCCCCAGCCTGGAGCGCTGCAGGGGGTTGTTGTGACCCACATGCAGGACCTGGCACTTCTGACACACAAACTGACATCTTTTATTGCTGAGACCTTCCACAACAGAACCAGGACCATCTTCCTTTTGCTGCATGGCACAAGGAGGCTCAGGAGGAGGGGCTGGCTGGTGACAGGCACACTCTTGGTGGGACTGGGTGCCAGGACAGCCATGGGCTCTGCTGGGTGAGTGCTCCAACCCTCCCCTTTCCACAGTCCTTGTGGTCACTAACCAGAGATTTTCTCACTTTGCCCAGAGAGGGTGTGGAGGAGTCTCCATCACTGGAGATATTCCAGATATTCCAGATGGAGATATTCCATCTGGACATAATCCTGTGCAGTGTGCTCTAGGATGACCCTCCTTGAGCAGGGAGGTTGGACCAAAGGACCCACTGTAGTCCCTTCCAACCTGACCCATTTTGTGATGCTGTGATTCTGTGACCTGCCCAGGCAGTACCTGTCTGCTGTACATTGAGGTTTATGAGTCTAGGATGAAAAAGGCTGTGTGAACAATTATATTTTCAACATTTACCCAGCAGAGAAATAGTAGATTTCTTTTTGGAAGACTCAAAACAGCTTTTCCCACTACAATAAATGGGGGAAATACTGTGGTTCACGCAGAAATACACACAGTCATTTAGCTTCATTGTAGGAAGCAAATTTCCAAAGGAAAACTCAATGTTCACAGACAATGTTTTGAGCTGGAAGGGACACACAAGGATTATTGAGTCCAACTCATAAGTAAATGGCCCATATGGGGATACAAACCCATGACCTTGGTGTTATTAGCACCATCCTCCAACCGAGCTAATCTGTGACTCTGTGACCTTTATTGTAGGAAGCAAATTTCCAAAGGCAAACTCAATGTCCTCATGTCTCCAAACCTGCTGGTGTGCGCTGCTGGTTGAAAGTGTTCACTCTGCAGCAGATGCCTTTGATATGATTTATTCATTTGGGTGAATAAAAGAGCAGCCAACCCGACACCCGTGCAGGTCTGCGTTCATCTCTCATGTAAATAGCCCAACATATTCCCGTTATTAAAGCATCTATTTTACCCAGGTCATAAGAACAGATGGACAAAAAGCTCCAAAGGGCTGTTGCATCCAAGTTACTTCATTTGTCATGGGGATGTGCCCTGATTTCACCATGTGCTTCATTTGACCCGTGCAGTGTGTCAGTACAAATGAAGCTCTGGTCTTCCCTGCCCTGCAGAGGGGGATGTCTCAGGGGCAGGACCTCGTGATGTGCTGGCACTGCCACCAAGCAGTGGTTTGCAGCGAGGGCTCTGCACAGAGCAAGCCCTCATTAGTGTGATTGCATTTGTGGTCTCCACACTGCAGCAGAGACATTAGGTAAAAGCTGAAAGCCAGAGCCACGTGCAGTGCTTCCCAGCCTGGATCTGGCTGGCTGCAGGAGCAGCGCTGCGGGAATGCTCCCTTGGCCTCCCCGAGCATTAGCACAGACTTCCAGTGTCAGTTAAAAAATCAACAAAACGAGAAAAAGCAGCTGGTTTCTCTGGACCAAATGATACTTGACAGGAGCAGGTTGAAATTTCTCTGGAAGAGTGTTTGTCCTTTGGGAAATGCTATTTCGTAGGTGGCTTATGGAATTTAATGAGGTAGCATAGTGAATCTATGGAATGGGAATTGTCATAGCAGACTTTCTGGTTTAGTGTTGCATGGGGCTGTACTGTTGGAACAGACACTGTGCATGGAAACAGTGATTTTTAAAAAATGTTTTGGAGGGGTTGGAAAAAAGGATTTCAAGTAAAAGTTAAATTGCTCCACAACATCGTTTTAAAAAAGCATCATTTTAGGCTTATGCTGTTGTTTTTTTAGAGTACATTTTCATTTTGAAATTTGTTTCTATTTATATAATCTGACAAGCCTCCCAAAACAACAGTGAAATGTGAAAATGTTTTCCACGCACCCAAATTAAAACCCACAGATTTTATTTTGTGGGAAAACTCACAATTTTTTATTTTTTGTACCATGCTGAAAAGCAGAACTTCTGACAAAGTTAGGAGGGTGCTAATAACACCAGAGTTGTGGGCTGGATCCCTGTATGGGCCAGTCACTGAAGAGCTGGACTTGATGATCCTTGTGGGTCCCTTCCAACTCAGAATATTCTGTGATTCTGTGAATGTGGTATTAAAATCAACCCCATACAAGATTCAAAGAATTGCTGCACTGTTCGGTAATCCAGGAGAAAATGGAAATTCCTCTTCCATGACAGCTCTTACCCTGACCCTCTCAATGTCAAACCTTCACCTGCCTGTATCCCACGTGCAGTTCAGGCTGTAAAAAACACTGACAAATCCCTGGAATGAATTTCACTAAGTGCCTTTTGCAAAACATCTTGAGTAGGTGCAGTCGATCGATACCAAACTGCCTGAGCCTGAGAGCAGCTGAACACGGGAGGAAAGAAGCAATTCCTTAATAAGTTGCTCTTTGCCATCTCAGCCCAGGCTGAGAACTGGGACAAATGACAGCAAAGCATGATTTGCAGAGAAGAGCCCATCTGCCAGTAGCACTCACCTTCCTCAGCCTCAAGGTCACGTAGAGGGCAAAGTCAATAATCCACCAGCCTGGACCTCGCTGTGCTGCTCTGAACACAGAGAGGAACACTACACAATTAAGGACAGGTCTGTTAAAAGCCTTGAAAAGCAAGAAAAAGTCTTCAGGCACCCTGCAGCAGCCTGGGATACCCCTTCTATGGCATCCTTTGCCAAACAGCAGCTGAGGAGTTGCACAAAGAGCAACACTGAGGGCTGGAAGGGTGACCAAAGTCGACCTTCTCTACAAATCAGACGCGTAGCAGAGATATTCAGCCCCCACACTTCCTAAATCCACCCACCAGAGCTGTTCAAAATACATTTGTTACTAGTGGTGGGGAGCTCATTAGGTGAGGAAAAGGATCATCCCTTAGAGCTGGGGCCCGCAGCCTTCCAGGGAGAGGAATTCCAAGGAGAACAACTGCAGCCTCCCCTGCCTGCAGCTCCTTCTTCCCTTATCGCCACATCTCGAGTACTATGCAAATAACAATCGGGTATTGTTAGGCAAAAGAGATTTAATTGCAGCCTACACTCCCTGAGAGGGTAAGATCGGCTTTTCTCCAGATCTACTCTCCTGTCTTTATCTTTTCTTCTCCCTCTGTCAGCCTTTCCCTCTCTTCGAAGTTTCTCTTTTCTCCCTTTCGGCTCCCGGCCAGCAGCCAGTGACCAACCCAAAATGTATGAAAGAAGGGAGGGGTGTCCTTGTTACTTCCTTCCCCCCCCTACATTTTTGAATAGCCTTTAAATCCTTTGGAGTGTTTTGTCCCACAAAAAAGGATTAGCAGTAATTCCCCTGCCATCTCTTGCTTCCGACGCTCTGACAATTCATTCTCCTGAGATCCCCTAAACTCACCGCTGAATACATTAGCCAGAGGACACGGAGCGGGCTGGAGGAGACTGATCCCCCGTGTCCCCCCTCCCTACAGCCTGGTGATCCAGTTCAACACATCCACCCATCCACCACAGCCCCCTGGATCTGCACTTCTACTCCTCAGTAACCCAAAACAAACCCAAACTTGCCCGGAGCGGCCGCGCTGGGATGCTCGGGGTAGGCGAGCTCTCAACCGTGGCATTCACGAGGCAATGCCTGGAAGTTGCTCTCCTTTCCTTATCTAAGCAATGGATCAGGTGTAAGCCTGTGGCCCCACTCCTGCTCCGAGCTGGAATCTCTCCGTTTTCTTTTCCAAGCAGTGTGGTCTGTTGGGAAGGACACGCTACCACCGCTGCCTGGCTTTGGATGCTGCCGATCCCTCTTAGATGAAAAATGCTGCCTGCTATCCCTGCCCTGCCTCGTTTGCTCTGTTGGTAAATTGGGGTTCACAGCCTGCACCCTGTGATTTACTGAAGTGAAGCACTGAGACAGATGAAATCTAGATCAGAGCCTGTGAAAACAGCACTTTCTGTTCCTCAACTCCATTTCCCCCATCTTGGGAATTTTGAAATCCTCCTCTGCAGCTCTTCCCCGGGCCAGTAAACGTCCATCTGAAGTCAGATTCTCCCAACCCCTTTCCTGTCACTGGTCCTGCTTGTGGTCACATAAGTTTTACTTTCTTTAAGGGAAGTAAGGGCAGTGACAGTAGCAGAAAAAAAAAAAAAGAAAGAAAAAAAAAGAAAAAAAGGAGCAAACAAACAACAAAAAAAGAGCAGTATTTGGTCCCCAGAACCCTCTTTGCATTCTCTTGAGTAGTAAAGCCCTCCCTGCCCAGGTATTTCTTTCTGCCATCTCTCCTCTGATGCTGTAAGTATTAAAATAAGCTGTTAATAAAAAAAAAAACCACAAGCTTCCCCCTCACAACTCCTCCTGAGACTGTGGCCCACATCCTTCTGTCCTGCACAGAGTCAGCAAGTTTTGGTTCCTCATCTTGTGCCCCCTCCAGTGGCCCAGATCTTTCTCAGTGCTGAGCTGGGAAGCTCCACTCTGCTGGTTCCCCCACCTCTGCCCCACTGAGGGCAGGTGAGGGGCAAGATTCACCCCTCAGCCTCAGACATGATTTGTGTGAACTGTTTTTTTCCCAGCCTTGATGGAAATAAAAAATGTTTGCCTGCTGAAAAGTGCCCTGGATGGGAAACAACCCTTTGTTCTGGCTGGGGAGATGCTCACAGGGCTCCCCTGTGTGATGGGGAGGTGCTGAGGGCTCTGGAGGTGCCCTCTTGGCATCCTCAGGGCTGTGACAGGGAGAAGAGGATGACAAGAGGTTGGGACAGGAGCCTGAGCCAAATGTGGGGAGTTTCTTGCCCTCCTTGATAGCCATTTATCTTGGCAAAAAGGCATGTTTTATAAAGAGCATCATGAAAGCAAAGTATATCATGATTTCGGTGTGAGCAGACAGCCCTGAGATAGGAGCATCCCCTCGGATTTGCCTGCCGGAGGTTATTTACCTCGGGAAGCTGCTGAATAAAAGATACACAAATACAGCAGAAAGTAGTATTATTTGCTCTTTTCAAAGCATGATGGGAGGCAGAAAAACATTATAAGGGGTATCTCTGAGTCTTGCCAGCCTGGATTTGTCAGGGCAGAGTTTTCACGGAGCGCTCTCCGGGTGACCCAGTTTCTGAGACACAGGCACAGACACACACAGGCTCCTGCACACACACCCCGAGCCACAATCCACAACTTTAATAGCTGTGTGACATACAAAGGAGATTTTGATGCAAAGTGAAGCTGACAGAGAAGTGGAAGAAGTATCTGGTTTTTGCCTTTTTTTTTTTTTTCCCCATCCAGTTCCACACCAGGATTACAGTCAAGGTAGTTTCAACCTTCAGCAAGGACTGATGTTGCTGTGGGTTCTGCTTTTAATGACATTTAACAAGAAGCAGCAGCTCCGGGAGGGGGAACAAGGGGTTTTCTTTTCTTTTCAGGAGGAATTTACTTGGGCTGTCAGGATTAAAGGCATGAAGTGAATACGTATGGTGCTGCAAGGGGGGCTTAATGGCTTTGCCTGCAAAGGGGGCTTAATGGCTTTGCTGCTGGTAACCACAGCACAGCTCTGAGGCAGGGTTTGCCAGCCCTGCCAGGCATTCCATGAAACAGCTGTGTGGGTGGAAGAGTTCAGTGCAGGGTGTGCCACAGCAGCGTGGTCACGCTGGGGTGACTCTGTGCCATGGGTGGTTTTCTGGCTGTGTGGATGGTGTGGGTGACATGAGGGTATCACTATGTAGCAGTGATCTCTGCCTTGGAAAGCTCCCCCTCGAGGGTGAGGTGGCTGCTCCAGTCCAGCTCTTGGATGTCGCTTCTCTCACCATGATTTTAGCAGACTTTTCTACAGATCCTGCAGTGAGCAGGTTCTGAGCCTGGTGGGTTTGACAGGACCCCGGGGCAGGTGCAGGCTGGATTGATGCTCCAGGTTGAGTATCCATCTCTCTGGCTCAGTGCTGGCCTGGAATGGGTCCAGGCATCCCAAAGAGCTTCTAAATCATGCCAGATTGATTCTAGTTGGTTCCATGTCCTTAAAGCAAAATATAGAGACTAGTTGCCTTATTACTGCAGCAAAAGGCTAAAATTTAAACATCCTTGTCAAATCCAGAGCTTATTTTTAATAAAATTGTATCAATTTAATAATATCAGATATTATCAAATCAAGGAACTATATGTTGGAGAGGAAGGAACAGCAGGCAAAACAACCAGAGGAGATGAATGCTGGGCCAAAGTGCATCCCTTCTCGGGCTCTCCCAGGATTTGCTCATGGCAGTGAGAGTCCTTGGAGTGATGTTTTGGCTTGGACCTCCATTTAGAAAACACTTTTTAGCTGTGAATAAGCTGGTGATGCTTTGTGTCCCTCCAGGACAGTTATAAATGGCTGGATTCAAACATCCATGGAGAAATGGGGAAGGCAGCACTGAGTTACTGCAGCCCTAATCATGTGAGCTGGCAGAAGGCAGTGGGCTTAGTTCCGTAGAGATGGTGCCAGATAAAGAGGAAAATAAAACGAGAAGGTGTTATTGTCTGTGCTGTGTGGTGGTGATGCAATTCCCACCTGCACTTCAGTCGCCTGAACTTTAGCAGATGGTAGCTGTGTTTGCTGGACTGTGCTGGGAGACCTTGTCAGAAATCCCCCCACGTGTGGAGCCCTCCAGTCTGCTCTTTTGGAGAGAGCCAGATGCTGAGGCTCTGGCAGGGACCTTCTCCTCCCGGGGACTGACAGCTCGCTGTGAAGGGACCTGGCAGAAGGTGCTCAGCCTGTTCAGCAGGAGGGTCTGGTGAGAGACCCAGGCGGAGAAAACAAGCCCTGGGTTGTACCCCTTGAACAGGGTGGTGGCAACTTGCTGCAAGAGAAATTTGGTGAGCCTGGGGGGAAACCATTTGTCTGATGGCATGGGGAATTCTTCATAAGCCAAGATGAGGCTGTGGTGGGGAAGAGCCAGTGCTCAGTGGTGAGCACAGAGGCACGCCAGTAACTACACAACATCCAGTGGGTTGTGTGTGTCGGGGAAATACAACCTTGAGCTCCTGTTTCTCTGCCCAGCCCCTTCTTGGATGGGAAGCCCTCTTCCCCCACCCCTTTAGGTGAAGGGGAGAGCACCCACCATATCGGGGACCCTCTCCCCCATGGGACGAGCTGGCTGGGAGCTCAGAGCAGACACACCAGGCACCAAACAGGCTGCTCTCCCCTGGCTTGGTGTGATGGAGTGGTGATGGCTCTGTGCTCCGTGCCTGCTCTTTGCATCCCATATCCAAACACGGCGCAGGGAAGTGACAGCAATATGTGTCCCCCTGACACCGGGGGAACGCAGCGATATCGCTGTGAAAATGAGGTTCAACTCTGAACCCTTCCCTCTGCCAAGGAGCTATGATTAGAATCTCATCTCGCTCCCTCTTGCTCAGCACCTGCAGAAGAAAATCCCACCCAGCAGCACGGAACTATTTTTAAAGGCCTTTTTCTGACGGGCTGGGAGACGGGGCTGGTGAGAATCCTGCTGGTGCTGTGGAATTCTTTCAAACGCCCTTGCAGGAGAGGATGGAGCTAGACTTGGGGGACGTGGCTTGGAAAGAAAGGAAGTGGCAGAATTATTTTGCCAAGGCTGAAGCTTGTGCCAGCTCTTCGCCTTGGAAAGCTGCATTTCAGCATCTTCTATGTCTGTTTTTTGGGTTTTTTTAAGGTTTGCTGTACCTGAGTCAGTGAGATGCCTCCAGCTGTCAGAAACTTGCTGTGAGAGACTCTTGTGCTTTGAACAGAGGGGCACAGGGGTCCATGCCATGGGAAGCGTGGGCAGGAGCATGTCCCAGTGCTGGTTTGCTCTCCTCCCACCCAGGGCTGTGAGTCAGGGGGTTTATCTGCAGCTTCTGGGCACCCCAGAGTAAGAGCTGGGGAAAGCAAACAGGCAGAGAAGAGCGAGGGGCTGAAAGATCCATGAGCAGCAAATTTTGAGCTGCCAATGCCAAAATGGTTTATTCACCTACATTTTGTAGGTGAATAAATGTACCAAGAAGCCCCAGAAGTGAATGGGGATGGAGATGGACTGTAAGTGTTGAAGCAAAGCCCCACTTTCCTCTTGCTATGCTGCTCGTGGCTGGGGTTTGATGCTGTTCAAACATAATTTGCTCTCCCTCTCTGAATGGAAGCAGAGAAGTGTATTACATTTATCTTAATAAAACAAGTGCCTTTGCAAGCAGTGGAACAGAAGAAGCCTGGTTTTCTACAGTCATCTCCCATGTGGTTCTCTGGTGTCTGATAGAGTGGCTGAGCTCATATCACACCCTGGGAATGGGATGGAAAGTGGAAGGGCAATGGGAAGAAGTGCTCATTTGAGTATATCCTCCCTTATAAAGCCTGTTAGGACCTAATTCCTCTGAGATGTCTCTTCTTCCATCAAATGTGATTGCAGGCCAGCAGGTTCAGAAAGCTATTGTGCAGTGCCTGTAGGGCAGGAAACCCAATCTGGTAAGCCTTGTTTCCACAGAAAATTATGTCAAAAAATAAACAGAACTGACCTGAAATCCCTACAAATTACCTGTCATTACATCCCACAGAGTTTGACCCACATACCTGTGCTTTTCGTGCTGACATTTATCACCAAGGTTCTGGAGCTGTGATGGAGATTGGCACTAACCTGAGGAAAAGGTCCCACTTAGAATGTACCACGGACCATACAGTCTGCATATGGAGCTTGCAGCATTAAATAGATGTACCAGCCACAAAACCACTTCCCATTTTGTGTAATACAGGCCAACAGAGATTTGAAAAATGTTCCATTTCTGTATAGAAAGACTATTTTTAAAATTGAACAGTAAGTTAGTTCCTCTATTGACTTTCAATTTCCATCCTCTTACATTTCCATAGCAACTCTGACCATTTATGCATTTATCTTCATATTTAACTTTCCTCTCTCATATCATTTCAAGTGGACTCAAGTGCTGCAAAAGGGTTAAACCAGTCTTTCAAATATCTCCCTGTTTTTAAACAATTACTTGAAAATACACATACATATATATATATATATATATTAGGCTAAATTGACAAGTTTGTGGTTTAATGAAAACTGTCGCTGGAATATTTGCCCTGCAAAACCCTTCAGGGCAATGACAAGAACGAGTCACAGCCTCTCTCCTCTCACCTTGTCTTCTGTTATGACTGTGTTCAGAATTCTCCTATGGAATCTAAACTTGCAGCTGCTGTGGCTGTGCCAGTCACAGGCTGGGTATTGGGTAAGCTCAGGCTTTGGCAATTCGGGCTTTTCTCCTTTTTTTCGAGTGTTTGCATGTCTGTTTGGGAGCAGTCAGGAAGCAGGAGTGCTTCACAGATTTCCTGCTTCTGGGCTTGGGGCAGAGATGTGAGTTCACCATCTACAGAGCATGGATAGAGTTCCCACCAACATTCTGGAGGGGTTTTGGTGGGAATATACTAACCTCTTTTGGGACTTTGCTGTCCAGGAGAGCAGTAAGACAAGTGGGTGGCCTTGGGCACCATGGGGAGCTCCATGCCTGATACTAAGGGCATAGTTGGCTGAGCTCCTTGGACAGCAGATTAGTCTTGAAGTCTTGGGTAAAATGCCTGCTTGGGGCACCGGGAGTAAAGCTTTCAGGTCAGTAATCCTTTTTAAGTTCACACTTGTAATTTCCTCTCTGTAGTTTCATAGTGATTTTAGCTGCAAACTCTTGTGGATTTTGGTCCTGTAAACCTCTTGACTTTCAGTTTTCATTGTCAATCCTGCTTCTCCTTTAATGCCTTCCCACCCCTCCTCTGTCAGGTTGATTATTCTTACACAGGAAGGATGTCCCCTGTCCCCATGAAAACAACAGATGGCTTAATTGCAGCACGGAGAAATATGGGACACACTTCCCTGGAGTGCTGGTGACGTGTTCCAGGAGATCACAGGGGTGAACTCCCTGCTTTGGGTCAGCTTCTGCACCAGGGCTGTGTTCACCTTGGGCTCTGATAGCCCCCAGAGCCTCTGCAGCAAGGACCTGACGAACTGACCAAGGTGCTTAAGTGCCAAAGGCATTTTGAAATTTTTATTTTAATGGGCCTGAGAGTCCAGATCTCATTGACTTTCAAATCGACTGTGCAGATCAATGCACAACACCCTGACAAGGCAAGGTGCTTTCCTACAGAACGTCCTCCTGTGCACCAGCCAGTCCACTCTTACATTGCTCCAGCAGCTTGGGATTCAGGTCTAGTTTTCTCCTGCTGGGGGATTTCTGATTTTCCTAGAGCCAGACCTTCAGGTTGTTTTGTGCAATGATGTAAATAAGCAACTGGTGGAACTTGTGAAGTTATTTAAGTGCCTAATTCCCACTGAAACCTGCTTTGATGCACCTGAAAATCCTATTAAAGCACTTGCCTGCACCTTTAAGCACCTAAACATCATTGAAAATGCATTCTTTGATCACTTAGGGATGGAAGGGCAGAGTGTTTCCAGAGGATTTGTGCCTCTAACTCACTTGCTGCTCCCAAAAGAAATCTCTGGTTTTGTCCGCATTGTGCCAGCGTCCCATGTCACCTTCCCCTTTCATTCCATCACTTGTGTTGTTCCTTGGTGAAGGACTCTAAATAATTCCTCCCCCTGCCTTACTGTTGACACCTTCCTGAGTATTTGCAGGCCGTTATTAAATCACCCCTTTACTCATCCTTTATCTGAGCTGTACATAATTAGTTCCTTTAATCTTTCTTCATAGGTCAATCCTTCTAAACCCTTAATCATCTTTATCTCCTTTTCCTGGAGCCCCTCCAATTTGCTGACAATTTTTTTTTTTTTAATTTTTCTTTTTGCATCAAGAAACAGCAAAACCCCCAAGTTCCAAGAGCTTTTCAGGCTGACTGAGGGTGGTGTGGGGCTGGGGGGTTCCCTGTGGGGTTGTCCCTGTCTGCTTCTGGCCCACCCTGGTGAACAAAGCTGGGGTTGGAAGGGATCAAACCAACCCTGTCTCATCCCTGGAAGTGTTCAAAGCCAGGTTGGATGAGACTTGGAGCAACCTGCTCTAGTGGAAGGTGTCCCTGCCCATGGCAAGGGGGTGGAATGAAATGATCCTTAAGGCCCCTTCCAACCTAAACCATTGTATGATCTCCTGGTAACAAGAATTTGGCTCTGCTAACAAGGCCTGGCTCTTCACACCCTGTTCTTTGCCATGACAAATCTGCTCCCTTTGGGGGACAAAAAGAGGAGTAAGATTCCCAGGTGTCTCAAGTTCACTGTCCCAGCACAGAAGTTGAGCTGCTGCGAAGCACAACTGATGTTGGATGAATCCACCTCCTCCTCCTAAGGGTGCTCAAGGCTGGCAGGTTGGAGCTTTGCAAGGGGGTCCAGGAATGAGTGTCTTGGCAGCTTGGGAATGGACTGGAGGTACTGGACTGTGGGGATGTGGGAAGGCAAGGACCACCACTGACAGCTGGTAGGACAGAAAGACTCTTCTATTGCTTGCCCTGGTGCCAGACACAGAGGAGAGGTGATTCCTCAAGCACTTCACTGAAAGGAGCTCTTTTACCACCTTTTATGTCACTACAGACGAGTTTATCAGCCCTGCTCTCCTGACAGCACTTAGCAATGCAGATGAGCTCCAAGTCTGGCACCTCTATCCATGTGGGCCACCCCACCAGGCTGTTTCCCTTGGCTGTCAGTCCCATACCCCTGTGACTTTCCACCTGTGTGAGCTCTGATCTACCTCCTGCTACCAGGGAATGATGCTGCTGGGTTCCCACCCCTGGAACTGCATCCCAAACACTGACATGCTGTGCCAGCTCCTGCCCAGCTCCATATTCCTGCCCAGAATAGCACAGCCTGTTTCACTTTGCTCGTGAAAATACTATTTCTGTGCTTCGCATTTTTTTTTAAAGTTTTTTATTTAAATTATATTTGTTCTGTGCCAACAGGATGGGGGAAGTGAAGCACCATGGAAGGGATGGAAGGAAGAGTCCTGGTCCCCAGCCTGGCAACAGTCCCAGCCCTTCCTGTCTGGAAGCACAGGACAAGGGCCCCAAAAAGAACAGGCTTCCTGGGGGAACAGAGGGGATCCATGACCACTTGGAGTCTCTTTAGGCAGTGCTTTGCCTGGCTGTCTCATCCAAAACAAACACTTGCCATTCCTCACTGGGAAGCACAGCTTCTTCCTCCTGAGCAGCCACAGCAGGCTGCTGCCTATCACATACTTTGCTGAAAAGCAAAGGCCACCTTCATCTTCTCTCCTTTTATTAATCATAATTTGCCTCTGGATTGAACTGCTCGCAAAACAAACTAAAGTCATGAGAGGGTGGTAGAAAGTTTCAGCTCAAACCTGTTTTGTGGCACTCCTAAAACACTGGAAGCCTAAGCCTGTTCCTAACTGGGAGCTGTGAGTGACCATGACCAGCCCTGGGGAACAGTCCCCCAGGTTTCTGTGTTCCCTGGTGCAAGAGAGCACTGACAGAACCACAACCACAACTGAGAGATAGGATAAAACCTGCATCCCGAGGTTTCTTTCACTCTGCAACGACTTTGCTTTCCCTTTTTCCACCTATCCCAGCAAAACCTTGCAAATGGGGCATGATAACCATCCTGAGTCCTCAGAGGATGGCTGAAGTCAGACCTGGTCTGGCACATCACAAGCAAGGTGGAATCTGGCTGGCTCAGTAAAAATAAACCATTTTCATGCTGTGCTGTGCACAAGGGGTTTCCAGTGACCGTGATGGGCTCCAGTTATGGTGTGATAGTGTGAGGAAAGGATGAGGCTGTGACTCTTGTGGAAGTGGGCAGGTGGGGTTAAACAGAAACTATCCCTTCAATGTGCCCAGAGGTGTCCACTTGTGCAGAACAAGGATGGAAAGCTGCATGTTTATGCAAGTGCACCAGGAGATTGTGAGGGAGCTGCTGACAGGGAACTTTTTGCTTGTCAGGGATGTGAAATACTCAATCAATGCAGCAAGTGTCACCCTCAGCCTAAGCAATGGCTGGGGGCAATGTCACCTTAGAGAGGAGATGAGAAGTAGTTGTGGTATTGCCATCCCTTTCTTGTGCCCCTCCCAAAGTTACCAACACAGTCTGAAGTCCTCAGGGAGCTCATCATTCCTGTCTCCCTGGTACCAGCAGCAGGCAGGCAAGCCCAGTGATGCCTCTGGTGCCCTGCATCACTGGGGAGTTCTGAGCCCATTCCCTAAAGCTGAACAAGGCTGGTAAAAGGAAGACTTCCAGACCATTTCCAGTCTGGGAGCCTTGGAGGGGATCAGGAGGATCAGATGCAGATGTGCTGCCTGGTGTGTCAGAGAATCCCAGAATGGTTTGTGTTGGAAGGGATCTTCAAGATCATGTAGTTCCACCCCCTGCCTTGGGCAGAGTCACCTTCCACTGGACCAGGCTGCTTAACTCTCCATCCAACCCAGCCTTGAACACTTCCAGGGAAGTGTCCTGCACACACACACACACACACACATGCAGGGGAAGCACACACTAATTGCCCCAAGCACAGTGGAGACACTCCTTGCTCACATGCTCTTCCAGGAGCCCTGCTGTGTCCTCTCCCTGTTCCTGAAGCAAGGGGAGGTGAGGACTGCCTGTGTCATACCATTGCGGTGGCTTTTATGGAGCCCCATCCATCCATCTCCTGCTGCTTGGAATTGCTACAACCATTTCTAGCCCCCTCTGAGCTCTAATGTTTCCAGATGGGACTATTAGGCTCCCTAGGAGTGCAACTGTAAATATGTGCTGAAATGCCACCCGAGCTCTGCAGTGCAGGAGCATTGCTGCCACCAGCTCTGCCACCAGCTCTGCCACCAGCTCTGCCACCAGCTCTGCCTGGCTCTGCTCAGCTCTGCAGTCCCCAGAGGGGCTCTGGCTCTCTGAGGGCTCCAAATCAGCAGCACTTTGCAGCAGCTCTGTTATCAAATCTTGCACTCCATAGAATCATAGAATGGTTTGGGTTGGAAGGGACCTTAAGCATCATTTTGTTCCACCCCCCTGCCATGGGCAAGGACACCTTCCACTATCCCAGGTTGCTCCAAGCCCTGTCCAACCTGGCCTTGGACACTTCCAGGGATGGGGCAGCCGCAGCTTCTCTGGGCAACCTGTGCCAGGGCCTCACCACCCTCCCAGGGAGGGATTTTTTCCTGATATTTATCTAAACCTGCCCTGTGTCAGTTTGAAGCCACTCCCCCTCGTGCTGTCACTCTCCCGAGTGATGTTACAAACAGCAAGAAAAATAACGAAGTGGATGCAATTATGGCATGGCTGGAGCAGGATGGTGCCATCCTGTCTCAAGTGGGCATGGTCACCTTACTGGACTGTTTTGGGATTGCATGCCTATGAGTCCTTGGAATTTGGGAATGTCTTCTGTAACGTGAACACCCTCCACCACTGAGAGCAGCCTAATTTTTAGCAGAACCTTCGCCATAGTGGGAATAACAACCTTATCAGTGTCTTTTTTTCTGTCAATAAAAGTGCCACCATTGTGCCCTTCCCGAGGTGCTTTATCTGCACGTTTCCCTTCCGGGGAGGAGCATAGCTGTGTTTCTTCTTACACCTCAAATGGATTCTGGTGGCATTGCCAGCGCTGGATTTCCAGAGGCAGCTTGCAGAAAGTGAACGTGCTGTTTGTCCAGCACAGCAGCCCTGCCGGTAACTGGTGTCCATGCCCCTGAGCGAGGAAACGCTGTGGTTTCCCTTCTCCCCGTGCAATGACTGCCTGTTGCAAAAGCTTTCTTAGAAAGGGTGAATTTCCAGACTCAACTCGGCTGCAAAACTCCCTGTGATTTCGAATCCAAATACTGTGTCGCCAGCGTTTTAAGGAACTCAGCAGGGAGAGCAGCAGCAGATGCCTCACTCTGGGAGCCGGGTCTCGGGAAGCATTCAAACTACCTAGTTATGGTTCACTCGGGGTGCTGTTCCACAGGGCTCCTCTGACGCTCCTCCCTCTCCTCCCGACATCGCGGCGCAGAGTGTGGTGGCTGTGACCTTCTCTTGACATGCTGATGAGGGATTCTCCCGAGCTGGGAATGCAGCAAACACTTCCCAACAGAACACATGCTGGTTCCCAAATTGTTGCTGTCTCAAGGCACTTTAAATACCTGTGTCCATCCCTCCAGGAGAGGGAAAGGGACATGGCTTTTAGGTAGAAGGCACCAGGGCACTTGTTATAGGATCTTCTTTATTAAAAGGGGAATTTTTGATAACAGTGAATAGAGGAAATTACAATCGGAGTTCTCACTTTTTTTTTTTTTTTTTTTTTTGCAACCTGGGAAACAAATGAATTATAATGCAAAAGTTGCCACACTTTGTAATTACTCAGAAAACAGATTTTGCCAGTAGAAAGAAGTCTTCCCTTCCCTTCCCTACACTTCCCTTCCCTGCCCTTCCCTTCCCTT